>NC_141836.1:1742100-1777100 GCF_982586985.1 Callionymus lyra
GTGAGGGATGTTAGCAGGTGCTAACAGTTGTTTTTACGCTAAGAATTGTTTCAATGTTTTGTTGTGCGACTTTATTCTCGTGAAGCAAAGTTTGACAGAAAGTTTCTCTTTGGTTTCACTTCAACACTTTTACACTTTTAGATTCAATACGTGACACAACTTTGTGTTGCTTTTACACACTTTTCATTCATTTGAAAAAGTTACACTTAAATAAATCATTTGAATGAAGTTTGAACTTTTGACATCAGTTACATTTCTTTTCATTTGTTGTTTCGAAATGATTGTTTAATTTAGTTTACGTTAGTAACGATGCCTGGTACTGCACCTCCAGGTGGCGCTGTAACTCATCAAGGTGTGCGTCGATCAGACACTTTAACTTATCAGTAATGTGGGGAATCTACATGATTGATTGCAGTAAAGTTGTCATTTCTTTACAGTAACTACTGTTGAATCGATCGTCTTTATCAGAAACATTCAAACATCTTCAACACTTAACTTAACTTATTTTTAAAGTTGCTCAAATGTTAACACTTTCATTTCTTTTATACTTTGAGTTCAAACTAAAACTTTTAAAAACTGTATAATATCAGTAACAGGGAGTCATTTTAGATGCTGCCTTCATATTTATATTATAATACATTTATTATAAAAGTAAGAACAAACTGTTTATATTTCTTATTATTGTATTACTAATAATAATAATTGTAGGGCTTAGATATGTTTATAATTAAATACAAGATACATTTTAAAGTGAATATCTAACATTATAAATAAATAAATATAACATCTAATATTATAAATAAATAGATATATTATCTAACATTATAAATAAATAGATATAATATCTAATATTATAAATAAATAGATATATTATCTAACATTATAAATAAATAGATATAATATCTAATATTATAAATAAATAGATATATTATCTAACATTATAAATAAATAGATATAATATCTAATATTATAAATAAATAGATATATTATCTAACATTATAAATAAATAGATATAATATCTAACATTATAAATAAACAGATAAAATATCTACCATTATAAATAAATAAATATAATATCTAATATTATAAATAAATAAATATAATACCTAACATTATAAATAAATAAATATAATATCTAATATTATAAATAAATAAATATAATACCTAACATTATAAATAAATAAATATAATATCTAACATTATAAATAAATAGATAAAATATCTAACATTATAAATAAATAAATATAATATCTAATATTATAAATAAATAAATATAATACCTAACATTATAAATAAATAAATATAATATCTAACATTATAAATAAATAGATAAAATATCTAACATTATAAATAAACAGATAAAATATCTAACATTATAAATAAATAAATATAATATCTAATATTATAAATAAATAAATATAATACCTAACATTATAAATAAATAGATATAATATCTAACATTATAAATAAACAGATAAAATATCTAACATTATAAATAAATAAATATAATATCTAACATTATAAATAAACAGATAAAATATCTAACATTATAAATAAACAGATAAAATATCTAACAATATAAATAAATAGATATAATATCTAACATTATAAATAAATATAAATACCTAACATTATAAATAAATATAAATACCTAACATTATAAAATGACAGTTTGAAGTCATAACTATACAAGTTGATAAAAGGAACCAGAAAGTGTCGGTTAGTTTATTCAAACTTTACTTAACAAACGTTGTATTTTATCTCTTGTGTTGCTCCTTTGTCACCAGTTGTTTACTCTCTTATTGATTTGTGTTGATCTGCACAAGCTTGTCGTCTCAGGGATTTTCCTCAGTGAGAGTCAACAGTTTAAAAAAGTGCAGTTTCTCTCAGATAATAGTCTTGATGGTGTGAGAGACACACACACACACACACACACACACACACACACACACACACACACACACACACACACACACACACACACACACACACACACACACACACACCGTCATCTCTGCTGTTGATTTGTTTCCAGAACAAATGGAAGTTTCTTCCTGAGTGAAGGTGAAGTCAGAATCAAATTTGGCTTTTGTTACCGTGGCGATCTGGCAACCACTCCCACGTCTCCCAGGACTGCTTTGGTTGCTGCGTGCGGCGCGTGTGTTTGTTATTTAACTGTCGCGTGTGTGTGTGTGCGTGTGTGTGTGTGTGTGTGTGTGTGTGTGTGCGTGTGTGTGTGTGTGTGTGTGTGTGTGTGTGTGTGTGTGTGCGCACCTCCTCACCAGAGACGTTTCACTAAGAAGACATTTCCTCTGTTTTCACTCTGACCTGTGATTGATGAGTGACTGCTGGAGAACATGTTAACAGTAACTGCTGATTTATGAAGATACTTAGGGTAAGTGAGGCCGCACAGGCTGCAGGGAACACAAAGATAGAGCCTTTTAAGTTAATGCAAAAATATAGCCTTTTTAAGTCATAATTGTTATTGCTACTGCGGGGGTCCGAGAGGTCCGAGCTGCAATGTGAGCCTTTCTTTCCCTCTTCCCCGCTGGCCTCATGCCCTTCTTTGTTTTTCCCACTTGGACTCGAGAGTCACGAGGCCAAAGGTTTAGGAGGAACGATGGCGAGTAAACAGAGAAAAAACACGTTTTAGAAAAGGTCAGAAAACTTTGAGCAAAGTGTTTAAGAAAAGACTTGTTCTCTCGAGATATAAATGATTCATTGTTTAACAAAAGATTCTTCTTTAATGAACAAAACTATATTTTCTTTACAAACACGAGCTTCTGTTTGTTCTTGTCGTGAATCTTGTTGACTTTGTTCGTGTCGTCGAGCCATAAAAACCACATTCGCTCCGTGTTTCTTCCTCCGAAGAGCAGTGACTTCCTTTTTTTATTTTTTTGTCAAGGCACCTCTTAGACTGAGTGAAATGTTTCCCCCGTTCACTCAGGGACATCTTTATTTCTTACTAGGGATTTAACACTCACTCAGCCGCTCATAAATACGCCGTCCCTCACCCGCTGCTCGCCATAACTCAGCACAACTCACTGCTAACTCTGAGCCAACACTTGTTTGTCTTTCACTCTCTCCTGTCTCTTTTCCTCCCATTTAAACATGACAAAATCTCCCCCGACTCCCGTCCCGGCCCCCCGCCCGGCCCACTCGTGGAGTGGGTTTTAGCAGAAATGTGCATTTGAAGACGAGCCAGCTTAATGTGCTGGAGGCTGTTTAGTGAGTCTAATGCTGCAAGAATGAGCGCGAACAACACCGGGGGAGAGTGTCGTGTCCCGACACACTCAGGTCTCCGGAGCCGCTGCTGGATTTGTGGATGAAAAGCTCGTAAAATCGACGCTCTACCTGGGCACGCAGTCGCCCGAGGCGTGACACGGCTGCCAACGCTGCCCTGAGTTACATCAAACCACAGAGATGTTTCCAGTGTGGCTGGTTTCAACTTCTGCTTCCTCGCCGTCCTCTGATGTCACCGCGTGTCAACCTTTGACTTTCTCTCAACTATCTGTGGATTCATGAGGCGACTTTATATTAATACACGTTTATTTGTGGCTCTGACTTGAGCTCCTCATTGTTACAAACATGTGTAACTTGAACACAATCAGACACGAGTTGTGTTCCTAAGATAAAAGAACACAAAGCTATGATGGTGACGACAACAGTGTTTGACTCGGTACAGTAAGGAAGCCCGCTCTGCTGCTGGCAGTCTCTGGGAGGAGCCGGCGTTCCTGGCGTGGATCCCATCCTGGTTGTTAACAGCCTGCTGGAACCTTCTGTTCTTGCCACTCAGTCCCACCGGCCTGACACTGACAACTCCTCAGGCTTCTGAAGACCCTCTGAAGTCGAAATCGCCCATTTTGACGCCTCGTGGCGGCAGCCGTCGTTTTGTTGTGTTTGTGTGTGTAAACCTGGCCCCGAGGATCTGGCCCTGAGCGATGGGGGAGGAGGACCTGGATCTTCTCTCCCGCTGCTTTCCTCGCCGTCCTTCCGTCCTTTTTGATCTCGCCGTCAAACCTGTCCCGGGCCTCGGCGAGGGACGGCGAGGAAGGCGTGTGAGAAGATGCGGCGGAGCGAACGATCACCTTTGATAACGGCGGCGCTCCGGCGGGAGCGGCAGAAGAAAGCCGAAGAGTAAACGCTTGTTGGTAATTAAAAGTGCCACTTAAGAGGGAGCAGCGCTCTGATCCCCGCCTGGTTAACCAACAATAGGTACCAGCGAGGAGCTCCTGCCGACTCCTGCACCCCCGGGACCACCGTAGACCTTGTTTACATGAACCTGGAGACCTCGAAGTACTTCTTCAGCTCCTCCACTTTCAAGAGATCAACACTTCCAGATGTCGTCGGCACAGGTTCATCTTCAGTGGCACCAACATGGTTCTGGGGCTACTATGGTTGTCACATGAAAACCTCGAGTGGTCTTCAGACCCGTGGAGAACGAAGCAAACAAACTTCACTAGATGGTCTTGACTCAGAGGTTTCATGTTGTTGCCTTCACACTCCTGTGCTTCCATAAGGAGCGGCCGACGGGTTTCTCCCCCTCGGACCTCCTCCATCAGCCACGTTTGAGGCCAAAGTTCTCCCGACTTGAGTCTAAATTGTCCACAGAAGACAAACCTGCCAGAACAACCTGCGTGTTTGCACTGGTGTCGTCAGGGTCGTCTCTATGTTCTGTTCTACACCCTGGACACCCCTCACAGAGTCTCCCAGGATCATTGGGTGTTCCTGGTGTTCCTGGTCCTAAGAAAAAAGCCTGTTGCTGGTTCTGGCTTCAGATCGTGAGCCTTCACTGAAGCAGTGTTTCCTGGGTCAGATCGACGTCGATTTTCTGGACCAAACCCTTGAATTCGGCTGATCCAGCAGCAGAGATTCAAGTTGAAGAGAACAGACTCTAATAATTAGTGCCTCCTCGGAGGAGAGCCGTCGTCGGATCAAGGAGGGCCCGGCTCCATAATGACCGGGTATCGCTGCAGCTCCGACAGTCGTAATCTGCAGGTTCTGTTGTCTCGGAGAGTTCTGCGGCGTCGTGCCTTCGCTCCAGCCGACGCCGCCGCCGGGTTCTCCAACTTCCAGAGAAGTTTTCCTGCTCCACAGATTCCTTCATTTTACCTCTTCATCTGCGCGACGCCGGTGTCAGCCCGGCTGCACACGACTCACAGCTATGAATATGCATGGACGCAGCATATGGCAGCCGCAGCGCTGGGACTAGGTGTGTCCAGAAGGTAGAGCTGCGATGCATTATTCTCCCCTCAAATTACCAGGCAGAGGTGTTCGGCTCCTGCGCCGCCAGAGGAACCTGGATGGAACTTCTAGAGCATGATGAACACTCCCGTAGACCAGCTGAGTTTCTGGTGCCAGGCTGCAAACGTGACACAAACGTGATTAAAAGTGATATTTCTGACACATTAGGATGCACACGGGAAGTAACCTCCTCTAAAGCGTTCATTATTAGATGCATGACAGACCTGAATATTTATAAAATAGATTTTAATAATTAATCGCAGCAATCTGCTCCCGTAATTCATCAGATTTGCACTTCAACACAGTATCCGTTTTCACTTTAAAATAATAATAAGAGGAATATTAATGGCGCCGTAAGAGGGGCAGCTGGATGTACACTTCAGAGACTCACCTGTCACTTCCAGCGCTCACCAGCCGCCGTTATTTTAAGTTGTTTGTGCGACGAGTCAAATGTCGTGTGGATAACAAACGCAGGTTTGGGGTAGAATGCAAAAGTAGCTTCTGTGGTTTTATCAAAAGCAAATGTATTTGTTTGCGTCGCCTGAGCAGCTCTTGCTTTGGTAGCTCAGCCTGAAATAGACCACGCTGCCTTTTTCCTGTAAAACGACTCGGCTTGTCTCATCATTTCATATTTCCTTGTTTTATCACCACTTCAAAATAAGTCACGGCGCCCCCTGCCTGCCCCTCCTCGCCCCCCTCGTCTCTGCTGAACTTTGACAAAACAAGATGCTTCTTGTTTTAGGTGAAAAGTGTCGCGATTAGTTCCACCTCCACTCGGCTTTGAAGTTTTCCAGTGACGCTTCCGAACCGAACATCACAGCCTCGCGAGTGTGTGAACGTGAGCGTGTGTGTGTGTGTGTGCGTGTGTGTGCGTGCGTGTGTATGTGTGTGTGTGTGTGTGAGTGTGTGAACGTGAGCGTGTGAATGTGAGCGTGTGTGTGTGTGTGTGTGTGTGTGTGTGTGTGTGTGTGTGTGTGTGTGTGTGTGAACGTGAGCGTGTGAATGTGAGTGTGTGTGACAGAGGAGAGCAGACGGAGCATTGTGTCCTGCTGTCTGCAGCCCGACCGCACACTCACACACACACACTCACACACACACACACACACACACTTACTCACACACACACACTTACTCATGCACACACACACACACACTTACTCATGCACACACACTCACTCACACACACACACACACTTACTCATGCACACACACTCACACACACACACACACACTTACTCACACACACACACTTACTCATGCACACACACTCACACACATGCACACACACACTCACACACATGCACACACACACTCACACACACACACACACTTACTCATGCACACACACTCACACACACACACACACACACACACTTACTCATGCACACACACACACACACACACTCACACACACACACTCACACACACACACACACACACACTTACTCACACACACACACTTACTCATGCACACACACACACACACTTACTCATGCACACACACTCACTCACACACACACACACACTTACTCATGCACACACACTCACACACACACACACACACTTACTCACACACACACACTTACTCATGCACACACACTCACACACATGCACACACACACTCACACACATGCACACACACACTCACACACACACACACACTTACTCATGCACACACACTCACACACACACACACACACACACACTTACTCATGCACACACACACACACACACACACACACACACACACACACACACACACACACACACACACACACACACACACACACACACACACACACACACACACTTGTGTGGGTCTTGATCTTGTTTCAAACTTTTATATTTCCACCTGTTTTTCTCTTCACTCATCTTCAGCTCAAGCTGCCGATCAGCGAGTCTGTGATGCAGAGCAAATGTTTTAATGGCAGCCAGAGATCGATGCGTCACTGAAGGCTTCCTGCCTCGACATGGATGTTCTCGTGGTTCAGTGTCGTCACCTTGTTGGTGTTCAAGGAGGAAAGAAGAGTTGAAGGTGGAGAGGTCAGCGCTGACTGATGCTTTCTATTCGCTTTATTTCATTTTTCATCAGCATAAATAAAGACATCAATTCAAAATAAAGGCAAATTTAAATAAAAAAAGATGTAAAAAACTGTTTCATCTTCACTTTCAGGGCTTTTAAAATAAAAAAACCATAAAATAATAATACAACATTTAAAATTGTGTACATTCTGTAAATACACACATTCATAGTACAATGACTTGACAATACATTTATAGAAGAATTGATTGAAGTAAAAGAAAAACCTTTTGATAAATAAATACATTGGATCAAATATGTTTTAAAAATTAAAACACAGTATTTGATAGACATGAAGGTAAAAAATACTGCATTATTGACATGAAGACTCGATTGAAACATATTGATCTGCATCAAATAATATGAAGTAGTTTGAAGCATCAGATTCTTCTTTGAATTCAAATCCAAGACGGTCGTCGAGCCGCGACTCGTTTCCTCCTCATGGAGCGACGACATGAAGCTCCGAACGGCTTCTCCAGCCTCACGTCGAGGGTCTCGTGCTCGTCGTTGATTGACATCATCGGGCCTCACCGCGAGGTCAAGGGTCACATCCACGCTGTCGGGACAGAAGGTTCCGGCGCCGCCACGTTCGGCTTCATCTGCGCCAGGTGGAGAGTTCCAGACTTAATTGATAACTAATGGAGCGGCATGTGCTGAGTTTACCCGGGAGGATTGACAGTGTGTGTGTGTGTGTGTGTGTGTGTGTGCGCGCGTGTGTGTGTGCATGTGTGTGTCCTGTGGTGAGGGGGGGGGCGACTTACTCAGCGGTGGAGATTCAGCTAAATTAAATATGGCCTCCAAGATTATGACATGAGCGTCACTCACTGCGAGGGTCACCTGACCTCAAGAGTGCACATGTACGACCCCCCCCCCCCCCCCCCGCTCGCCGTCACCCCCCAACAAAAGGCGCTGAGAGATCTGTGACCAAAATACAACTGAAGCAGTTAATCTGTACAGATATTAGCTGAAGGGCCCTCGAGAGGTGCTCGCTGAGCCCTCGCTGCTCGACCCACAGTGCTTAGCTGTGGAGGTGAGGGGGGGTGAGGGGGGGTGAGGAGGGGGCGACTCGTTTACACAGCAGTCGTCACATGGTTCTCTGTTGATCTGACATTCTTACTAGTGTCACTCATTCTCACTCAACTAGTAACTTAGTTAGTGATGGATCAATGAGGTTTCATGAAACAGTAGATGAGGTTTTAATGACACAGTTGATGAAGTTTCATGAAACAGTTGATGTCGTTTCATGATACAGTTGATAAGATTTCATGAAACAGTTGATGAGGTTTCATGAAACAATTGATGTAGTTTCATGATACAGTTGATGAGGTTTCATGAAACAGTTGATGAGGTTTCATGAAACAATTGATGTAGTTTCATGAAACAGTCGATGAGGTTTCATGTAACAATTGATGTAGTTTCATGATACAGTTGATGAGGTTTCATGAAACAGTTGATGAGGTTTCATGAAACAGTTGATGAGGTTTCATGAAACAGTTGATGAGGTTTCATGATACAGTTAATGAGGTTTCATGAAACAGTTGATGTCGTTTCATGATACAGTTGATGAAGTTTCATGATACAGTTGATGAAGTTTCATGATACAGTTGATAAGATTTCATGATACAGTTGATGAGGTTTCATGAAACAATTGATGTAGTTTCATGAAACAGTTGATGAGGTTTCATGAAACAGTTGATGAGGTTTCATGATACAGTTGATAAGGTTTCATTAAACAGTTGATGAAGTTTCATGATACAGTTGAAGAAGTGTCATGATACAGTTGATTAGGTTTCATGAAACAGTTCTCTGAAGAGACTCTCTGCCCCTGAAGAGAAGCCTCTATGTTTTTCAGTGAGAGCGCCACCTACTGAGCTCTTGAAATGATGACACTGTATCATGAAACCATGTCAATCAAATAAATGATTGAAGACTGTGTGGTTGTTCTCGGGGTCAGTGACTAGTTTGTATCTACGGCTTTATTTCCTGATGTTCCTTCAAGTGAACTCAAAATTCCAGGAGAAGTTTCTCGTTTGAGGTTTGAAGAGACACTTCGGTGACACTTCGGTGACACTTCGGTGACACTTCGGTGACACTTCGGTGACACTTCCACGACTCGCTCCTGCGGCGCCAGATGTGCGTCCAGATTTGACGTTCAATATTAACAAGCGAGCCATGTGTCGCGTGAATTACCCACAGCAGCAAACTGAATGAAAGTCGGCTGTTTTGGTCGGCGGCTGTCAGAAGTCGTCACGTCACTCATGTCACATCATTCCTCTCGTCCCTCAGACCATCCTGGCGCTCGGCCTCGCGCTGGAAAATACCGTAATTACTGTGTTTGTGATGAGGCCTCAGGGCGTATTTGTCCTCAGATTCTCCACTTTCCTGCCCTCGAGTTCTTTCCTCTTCCGCCTGCACTTGAAACATACATTGTTTTCTTCAGCCATTGTCCGGAGCCGGAGCCTTTTTTAAATGTTTTGTGTTTGTGTGCTTTTGTCCGGCGGCGTCTTGTTTGCGGCGAAGTGACAGCAGTGAGGCTGAGGCTGGCTGAGGCTGGCGTGAGATAACAGCCCGTGGACGAGTCCAGCTCCTTCAAGGTCGGCACCTCGGCGCAGACGCCGCTCACACGAAGGTCACTTTGGCGACTAAAAGCAAAGTGCTTTATTGATAGAAAACAAGACAACAGGCAGGATTAATAATACAATAGATCTGTGGAGGAGAAACAGTCACTGCATCGATCCTTACGATCTTCTGTGACCCACAAACGTTTGGTTTCCTCCATCGAAGACACTTCTCTAAATGTTCTTTATCACTTTTATCTCCACACTTTGGTGTTTTTAACGACGGCTCACGTGATCGACAGCTTCTCCTTTTTCTGCGGCGCGAACGACAAACATTCAGCGTCACTGAGAGGAAGTTCAGTCGATGACATTGTTTGGTTTATGACGTTATTTGGTTTATGCTACAGATTGTTGGTGTTTATTCACCAGATTCACTTAAAACAACTTATTTTTCTTTTTTTAGTTTTAACTGAAAATATCTTCATTTAGTTTCATCCAGGATTTGTTTCAAGTCAAATTTTCAATGGTAGCATTTTAGCTTCTGAGGCTATGTTAGCATTAGCGCTGCAGCTACACATTTTAAAGCAGAATTTGAGTTTATTAAACACAAACACAAGTTTACAAAGTATGAAGAAACACTTGGATTCTAGTTCTCGCCGCCGCGACTGTTTGTTTCCACACAAACTTCTGAAGCCCCCCCCCCCCCCTCCCCCTGCCATCTATCATCTCGTTGGCAATGGCATTGTTTTTAATCATCAGAACCTCAAAATTATTATTATCGCTTCTGATGCGGCAATTAAAACTTCAGGTCAGAGGCACAACGAGCGGTGATCAGCAGCCGAGCTGAGAAGTTTTAATTAGACGATCAGAACCATTAATGCACAAAAAAAAGGTGTGCGCTGGGAAATTAACGGGAACGTCTTAATCAGGGTTAGCGACTCCGAAGAGGAGTCAAGTGAACAGAGAGCAAAAAACAAATCATTTCCGCACCACTGGGACAAAACTCAATTAAATATGCATGCGGAAAAATGGAAATTTCTCTGCGCCGACTGTTAGGAAACTGTGGCGGAATCCGTGGCGAGGTCGACGACCTGCTTATTGTTATTCTCCGGCGAGGAGGACGAGCGAGGGGCCGCATGCCGGGGTCCGGGTGTCGTGGTTGTCCATCAGTGGCTTTTACGCTCGACTTCTCCGCCGCGGCCTCGGCGCCGCGAGGACGAGCGAGGATTGAAAAACATCCTCGGCCCGTGTCTCGGTCGGTGTGTGCGGCTCAGTGGTTTCCCTAAAACACGGGTTCACACACAGCGGCTTACATCGCCCCCTGAGCCTCCGCACAAAGCTCCACTGAGCTGCGCCGGAGAAGCCTTGTTGATTAATCTCGGAGTTATCAATATGTTTTCTTACTCTCTGCATTAGGACGGAGCTCTGGAGAGTGTTGATGTTATTAGAACGGCCACTTCACTGCACACTCGGAACATGAAGTATCGAAGCAATTATCTCCACGGTTTGATCAAATGTTGGCGTCGAGATGTCGCTCAAGAATTCAACATGTTTGTGTGAAAATGATGATGGAAATTCAAGGAAACGACATCGTGTGATTCTGTAGGAACAAGGATACATTTGGTTGCTTTTTAATAATTCAATTTAAGGAAAAAAGTCAAAGTAAATACAATTTTGTTACGTTTTTAACATCGTTTTACTGAATTACAAAATATATGTTTGTGATTCACAAGAGAAGCAAAATAAAGTGAGTATTTAGATTTGAGTTGTTGATTTAAAAATGGTTAAAGTCCTGCAACATTCGTTATTGTCTAAAATAAATGGCATTATTTAACACTCAGTTATCTCAGGGTCAAAGTGACCCGAACACAAATCAGCTCGACCCAAAGACAACACGAGGGTCACATGTTTGGATGTTTAGTGAGTCGAACGAACACGAGTCAAAAGTTCTTGTTCTCGTGGATGTTTGATTAGATTCCTTCGTCGTTGATCAAATGATCCGTCGTCTCCCACTTTGTTTGTCTTCATTAAGTTCATGCAGGAGGTTTTCGGGGGAACTTCATCAGATCTCAGCGGGAACCTCAACCGACCCAAGGCTGCGTTTGATTACGCGAGGAGACGAGCCTCGGGTTCGACAGGTAGCGTCTCGCGCAGACCCTCGGCGGGGGGGCGCCATGTTCACGCCGCGAATCAAGCAGGAACTTTAGTAATCAGGTGTGAGTTTGAGTTCATCGTGGATCGTAGTCGACGCACGTTCACTGGATCAGGTGTTAACGTCTGAACCACTTGATTGGATATCATTCGGAAAAACACGTGGAAAAAACTGCGAGTGAGAAGAAACAGAAGAAACTTTGAGACGTTCTTGAGACGACGAAGCAGATCCTGACCTTTCAACGTTTCTTCTTTTCGCTCAGGCTCTGGCCTTATACAGACAAGTGGCTCCGTCGGTGAAAACAAGTGTCATGGTTAACATCAGACTCTGCAAACATTTGACTTCAGATGCTTCCGTTCTTTTTTTTCTTCTTTTTTTCCAAGAGTCTGACAATTAGCGCGTGAAGATGACAGCGTTGTTTCCTCTGATATTCATTAATGCTGGCTGGACGCTCGGGGAGGTGCCGGGGGTCCCGGGGGACACACACTTCTTTCATGGAGATCCCTTTAGATTTTCTATCATCGAACGCTATCATGCACACAAATGACTTGAGGTAAACAGCTTAGCGTTGCCATAGCGACGTCTATTGTAAACAAGAGCCGGGAAAAAGCTGCTGTGGACAGAAAGATAAATAATAGTTCCGACAGCTTCCACGGAGCAGCCGAGCGTAGCGACGGCTCCTCGGGGACGACGCTGCCATCACTGAGAAATTACCTTGAAGAGAAAACACACAAAAGTGTTTTGCTTAACACTTGATGACGACACATGAAGAAGTGCTGAGCAGGAAACTGTGAACTTCAGCCGTTGAAACAGACACGACGACGTCAGGCGACCTTTGCTGAGAACAGATTCTCATCTACTCCTCATTGTTAACTCCAATCTCACACAAATAGTCGTCAGTGGAAAGAAACAAGTGTGTGTCGGAGGTCACTTCCTACACTGAGCTTGAGACCGCGATGCAAAGGAAATCGGTAGTTAAAGCATGAAATAGTGAAGCTCGTCCACTGCTACACCCAAATGACCTCAATCTTCCCAGCGAGACTCAACTTCCTAAAAACTCTGATTTATGTCTTCCACCTCTTAATAGTTTCAGCAGCTGATTTTTCCCCCCCACCCTGGTTTGTGTCTTCCGAAGTGACCCCTTCACCTCAGCCCGCGATTGTCTGGACGCTCGATCCACCAGCACCTTGCTGCGAGAGCGTCGCCCCCCCGACACGATGTGTGCACAAGTCATTGTTCGCGGGAGGAAGTGTGCGATGTAAATACAGTAACTGAGAAAGCATGTGTGGCGAGCGCTTCATTGTGATTCGTAAACTCCCTTAAACGGTATATCCTCTAATGCTTTTCATAGCCAAAGAAAATGAAAACGGGGTTTTATGTCGGCGACGTGATTTACATAATGCCTGGCGCTGATTGCACTTCTTGGCTTTATGGCCGCGACAAATGAAGAGCCTTGTTGTGCTCGGAGAATTGAGTCTTCGCACTTTCTTCATGAACACACTCTCGTTCAGACGCAGTCCAACAACTTTTGTGTCGCACACTTTTGATCCTGACTCAAGAATCACACGAAGAAAAACCATCAAATGATAATGATAATAATAAGAAGAAGAAGTATACGGAGGAAACAGAACAAAGTGAGATAATAAAATGTTTAAGTGGATATAAAATGAGCTATAAATCATTTTGGTAGGAAAGAAACAAGTATAACTAAATATTAAATATTTAATCACACTCTACATTTTATAAACTGTAGGAAAAAGACAGGTTCATGTTTGGCAAAAGTCTTTTTTTTAAGTTAATTTTAACAACTTTCTGCATAAAAACTTTGAAAGAGTTTTCAAATGATTCCACTGTTGTAAAGATTCAAAACATTGTGTTTACACACTTTTTTTCTTTTCTGTACTAAAGTTGTTGAACGTCATTGAACATAGATGTCATGACTTGTGAATTCTAAGTCGAGTTAAAAGTCTCGTTTATTTTAGTCAAAGTCAATGATTTAACTATAGTTTTATTTGTTTTTAATGTTTTTTTACGTTGTAATTACAGATTATTTATAATTATAATCCTTATTCAAACACGTGTGACAGAGATGATCAGGTGATATCAAAGTATGAATCTAAATACAAGTAGTTTTTCTTTCTAAGCAGCTCTTTGAATATCCTTCTCTGGGGTTGATTTAGCTGTTTTTCCTCTGATCTTTATTTCCCTCAAATATTACAAACTCCCCCCTGACTTGTGAAAGTATTTACAGCCGGGATAATGATCTGGCTTTGATTCTGAGTCGCTCCGGACGCTGTCAGACGTGAACTTTGGTGGCTCCGGGAATGAAGTGAAAGGTAACAGAGTTTCTGCCCTAAAAAGGCAGCTCTGGATGTGGAATGCCACAGGCAGCTGTTCCGGCCTCATCACAGCACATGTTACAAAGATAGCCCCACTTGGGTCTGAATAATGCCACCCGTCCCTGCCCCGGAGCAGACGCCACCTATTGTTCGGAGAGGCCGCTCCGGGGCAGCGACACTGGCTGGTTCTGTCCATGTTTGATGTTGTCCTGCCGCTGAAGAAGCTTCAGTTATGATCCCAGAAAACAGTGTGTGTCCTGACAGCGTCAGTGCTGAGCCCCCCCCTCAGTGGCAGGACCTCTCGAGGTGAGAGCGGAGATAACGTTTCACAGCGTGTCTGCGGCTCCGGCATGTGACGGATTATGTAGCCGTTTATTTCCTACTTGTAGCGCCACAGGGGGTCCGGTACCTTTCTGTCTGTGGTCTCATCTGCCAGATCTTTTTGTTCCCACTTCTCTTCTGGACCCTGAGCCAGCGTCAGATCTTGGATCTGAACTGGATCTCTTCTGCGTCCTTTACGTCTGTTATTGTTGGATGTATTAATAGCTGCGGTCGGCATTGTCGCCGCCGTGACATTAAACAGGAGGTCGTTGACTTTGACGAGTCGTACGGAAACACTTTAACGTTCCTCTTCTTTTGTTTGCAGCTGAAAGGAGTTTATGCACTGAAACGATCTCAGGAAAACCCAAGATGGCCGCCAAAAGAAAAGGTGGCCTAAAACTCAACGCTATCTGTGCCAAGCTCAGCCGGCAGGTGGTCTACGACGGCAGCCCCCCCAACGCAGAGGACCAGAGCGTGGCGGAGACCAGCGAGCGCGGCAGCTCCCACTACGACGACACCGACGCCAACCTGCCCGAGAGCCTGAGCGTGGAGGAGGACCAGAAGCGGCGCGAGGCCATCGAGAAGTGGGTCAACGGCGAGTACGGCGACGAGCCGCTGACCTCGGACGGCGGCGACGAGCAGGAGGCGGAGGTCAAAGGGCGCCATGACGACGACGAACCTCCCGAGGGCGTCTTCATGGTCCAGCCCAAAGGGTGCAGCGACGACGAGGACCGCGGCGAGGAGGCGGAGCCGCTGACGGGCTCCAACAACGGCAGTTACCATGACGACAAACCCGCCGTGGACGGACAAACCAAGCCCGAGGCCTTCATGCCGTCGAGCGAAAGCCAGAGTCGCCAACCACCGTTCGCATCTCCAGGTACGACTGAGACCTTTTTAACACGAGCTTTTCAAGGCCATTGTTCTGAGACCCTTGAACCTAAACCGTTAGCTTCCGAGCGTCCTTCAAAATAAAAGCCCTGACGCGACTGGCTTCGCCACGTGAGTCCTCGTTACTGGAAGGAGACGCTCTAGAGTTACATTATGAATAGCCGGTGACATTATTACCCACAAAGACATGCGGCGGGGCAGAGGGGGCAACAGGAAGTGGTCGCGGGGCCACAGAGAGTGAGCTCACAGACGGGAGGTCGATGTAGCAGCTGCGGGACTGAAGCACATGGCCTCGCGCTGGCTTAGCTTCGAGTTACACCCGGGATTACAGCAACCATCTTTGATTCTTCTCACTCTTCCTCTTATCATCGACACCGGTTGTAGCTTCCAGAGGGACGGACCTTCAGAAGGACGTCCATCACGACCACTAGGTTTTAGGAAAATTAACTAAAAACACATTGTTTGAAATATTCACACAAGATGTTTTTTTGTCGTTAAATCTTCTCGACAAACAAAGTTTTGTGAAGTGAAACTTCAGTTTTACTGCAGTGGTTTTGAAAACACGTTGATTATTAGATTATAAGTTGAGTCGTTACACATGTTGAAGCTGGAGCTCCGTGTGTTCGGTCGTGAGACGACGATCCTCAACAATCATGTGAATGAAACGGTTGAAAGTGAAGCCGCTGAAGAGATGAAACCACAGAGGTCGTTGAAATGATTCACGTCTGAGATCGAAGCTTTTCCTCAACGTGTTCTTCTAAACTGCATCTGCGGCCTGACAGGAAGTTTGGTTTCTCGTCAACGAGTGGTTTCATCAGTCGTTTGTTAGTCAACATGTCGTCCTCCGGCGCTCACCTGACTCCACGTCCTGAATATTCTGTGTTCTCGTTGATTGTAAGTAGGGCAGCTTCATCCAAACCATCGCACAATTAAAACTCCTCTTTTTTCCTGCTCTCTCTGCTGTCGTTCAAAGGCTGATGCCGAGTGCACGCAATTATGCATATAAACATAGTGGCTTAATTATCTCGCACAACATCAGTGACAATGTAATTAACAAACATCGCAAGATCAATGCGAGAAAGTGCGACCTTCAGAACATTTAACTCCTCACACGGAGGCGGGTTCTCGTCTGCGAGCAGATACTTCTGCGAGATCGTTTAGATGTTTTGAATTATAGCCCCGTGAGCCGGTGGCTGCGAAACACAAGTTCGCGGATCCTCGTTGTTCATTTAGTCGTTCAAAGCTCCCTCTTTTCACGGCCGCTTAATTAAACGACATCCACACAGTTCTGAAGCCGAGCCAGACAAAGATGGGAATACACGGAGCGTTGTGTGTCGACAAACCTCAAGTCGTGTCGAGCGTTGAAGCCACTGAGACCTGCGTCTGTGGTTAACGCTAACACTTGATTCGAAGATACAGCATTCATGTGCTAATGACTACTTTTTAAAACCCTCTTATTCTCAAATGCTTCTTCAGAAAAGCCCGTTATTCATCCACCACTGACGGGGATAATCCCAACAATACATTTGTGGTGGTGATTACGTGGGACGATCTTCCATATTCTCGCTCACACGATCTGCCTCCAGGCCTGAGATGTTTCCATACGAACCATAACGAGGAATAATAGAATCTAATACCAGCTGAAGTGACACTTCCAGAGCTAATTTGAGTTTGGGAACTTTGAGGCTCCAGATTGGTCCATATTTAGCAGCAACATGCACCTTTATCGCCACAACACCTCCACACACACACGTCCATGTTTGGGCCGACCAGAGAGCGTCTCTTATCATATCTTGTTGGGAGAAACCGGCTCTAATTTACCCTCAAACGCTCCAGTCTGGCATCGCTCGGGCGTCAAGTGTCCAGATTAGACTCGTCTGTGGGAAGTCAGGGATTGTCAATGGAAGTGGCTGAAAACTTTTAGTCGTTTATTATGGATTATATATGTATTTCAAAATGAAATGAATCAATTCTATTGATTTAATGCAATATATTAATAACAAGACATACAAATCTAATCAAATCTAAATCAAATTCAGTTTTTACATGATAAAAGCATCAAAGAAATCCATCAAAATCATTTCTATCCTGTTCAAAAAAGGGAGCTGGCAGGGATCTGGGGTAACATTCTCCGAGTGCTCTTTTGGGCGGGTCGGCCTAACTTTAGAGCTATATGATCCGCCCTGACCTGAGCCGCCCTGAGCCGCCTTCTAAACACAGTAGCAATAAAAGCGAGTCTCCAACACCTCCAGCACACACAGGTGCATCCAAACACTTCTTCTTGAACACGTGACGCCAGTCGACAGTTTCTGTAGCGACGATGTAGACGCAGGTATTTCCTCTGGAACGTCCTCGTCCATCTTTCCTGCTCCTTCCCTCCAGAAGATTCTCTTTCATCGTGGAAATGTAGGGATTATTTTACATGAGATGCTGCTGATGCAGGAGTCGCGGCTCATTTAGCAATAAGTGAGTCATGTGAGACAAGAGCCCAAATGTTTGCACGACCCGACTGGTCGTCGGCAGAACCTGTCGCTGAATCGCATCAAACGGCAACATTTGAGAAAGAAATTAAATAAAGATCATGTGACCGAGGGGCGGAGCTTAAACACATCAGTGGGTTTTGACTTGTGGAGAAATAAGGTTAAAAGTAATATGTATGAGAAAAGTTTATATTTTTTCATTTTTTTATTCACCAAGAATAATTGATTTGGACAGAAAAAATGATTATAATGAAAAAGATTTCTTGAAATAATTTTAGCTTATTGTTGATTTTAAATACTTGATTATTTAAAATAAATATATAAATTCATAACAGATACTTTTGTATTAAAAAAAAAGGTTGTTAGTGTTTTGTCCAAACAGGTTCTGATCCATGATTCTCGTTATTTCCCCACATTTTGACCCTTTTCAGCAGCAGCACCGAGAGTTAATGAATTAATCTCCACGAGTGCAATTAAACTATACGTCGTCTATATGTCGACGTGTCCTTGAGGGACTTTTATCCATTAAATGGACTTTTTTTAAATGAAAGTGACGAAGGTGTAAAAAGCTGGAGGACAATATTTAATCTGTTTTCAACTGATTTCAGTGTCAAATGTGTTTTTAAAAGACATTTTTACGGATGAAAATAACAAATAATTAAAGATGTCTTTTTAAAAAGTCCTATTTTTCGCAAAAGACTTGATGGTTCCAGATTCATTTGGATCTAAAGACTCTGAGGAGCTCCTCGTGCTCTCGGTAACGAAGACGTATGTCTCGTCCTAAAAAGCATCTCCTGACTCGTGGCATAAACAGACGGATGATGCTGCTTCTATCTTAGAATCACTTTTGCACTTTTTAAATTGACTGCGGCTGTGAAATGATGAGGATAAGTGTTGCGCATCAATTATGTATGCATACATATGTTCTGCTTTTATACTGATATTTGAAGCACTTTAGCTCATAATGTGATGAATGTTCTCAAAGTGGCCTCACGTTAGCGCAGATACACTGAAGAACCCAACCTGTGCTGAGTCTGCAGCTCTGACTGCGACGAGGTGTCGAGACCGTTTGGATCCCGTCGGGGGTCGAAGGTCGCGCTCCTGACGTTAGCATGTTGGACCACTTGCTGGTGTTGTTTGTGACTGAACCGTTTGTTTCCAGGCGAGGCCTCGGCCCTGCGAGACTACGCAGCCAACACCATGAACGAGTTCCTGGGACTGTTCGGATACGACGACCAGCAGGTCCGTGACGAGCTCAACAAGAAGATCAGCTTCGAGAAGCTGAAGGCGGCTACCTCAGACCCCTCGTCGCTGCGCAGCGAGGAGGCCTCGCGGCGCGCTCGCGTCTCCAAATATGAAGAGTACATCCGCAAGCTGAAGGCGGGCGAGGCCCTCCCGTGGCCCCTGCACGCCTCCCCACCAAAACCAGAAGACCTCAACTCCAAGCTGGCGCAGGAGAAAAGTGCAGGGATGCTCCAGAACCCCGGTTGCCTGCCAGCGTCTGAGGGTCAGATCTACCCGTCCAGCTTGGACCAGAAGCAGCCGGGGGGGCCTCAGCTGGGCCCCTCGCAGCCGTCCACACCCTCTCACATCCAGAACACGGCGTCCCGGGCCTCAAAGTACGACCTGTTCATCCACAACCTGAAGATGGGCGAGAGTCTGCCGCAGCAGAACGGAAACGCCTACAAGCGTCCCTCGAAGTACGACCTGGAGAACGTCATGTTCCTCAACCTGTTCAAGCCGGGCGAGGGCAAGACCGACATGGGCGGCGCCATCGCCTTCAAAACCGGCTCCAAAGTGGGCCGCCCTTCCAAGTATGACATCAGAACAATCCAGAAGCAGATGCCGGGGAACCCCGAGGCCTCCATGATGCCCAACGTTCTGGCCTCGGCCCCCGGGAACCCCGGCGCTCCCGGCGTGCCCACCATGGGAGCGTCCGGCGCCACCATCGCTCCGGGTCTCACCATGGACCAGGCCGGGCACCTGAGCTTCTCAACCTCCGACTACCTGAAGTCCAGCTTCTCCAAGACTGACTCCATCACCACAGGCACCGTGTCGTCCGTCAAGTACGTACAAACATCTACACACAATGTTACACAAAACTACACTCAGAGAAGGCAGACTGCTGCCAAGGGGCTCATTTCACTTCCATAGATCCGTTCATGTGTTTAGTTCAGATCTCAGGCCAGTGTGAGCGACGGTTCAGACCAGATACACAAGATAGAATCACTTCATGAACAACAGCCTCAGGAACGTCAAATAAAACGATTTTTTAGTTGTTTTGTTAAACAGAGCAGAAGTGTAGACCGCGGGGGTCAGAGGCCATACACGTCGTTCATAATCCGATCATTTCTACATCTTTACGAGTCAAAAACGACATAAAGATCAACGCTGGAGAAAATATTAAAGCAACAAAACCGTCTTTTCTGTTCAAAATACTCGAGTCGAGTCTATTTCTGACCTTTAATCATTTGCAACAGAAATCCTTCGACATGTCGTCTAGTTCACGACCGTTCATCAAACTTCTAATTTAAAGTTTAGGTGTTGAAGACACTCCTGGTCTGCTGCTCTCCCCGGAACCCCTCCAGTTAATGCTCACACACACTTAACGGCGGCGGCGCGTCCGTTAGCCGAGCGCGGAGGTAATTGCTGCCTCCGCACCGCGGACGGACGCGGCGAGGAACAGCGTCCCGCGGATCCACGACATGATGAGTCCAGGAGCTGTTTACTCGCCGTAGCACTCCGCCGAGACTGATTTAGCATCGTCATCGCAAAGTGAGTGACTTCTCTGGTCCGGCTCGGGTGTAACAACTCTCCCTTTAATTACTTCCGAGCCATGACTAACCTCCCGGCGAGTCGCAGGGGCCGACTCAACTCCGCCTGACGAGTGCACTTTAAAGCCGGCCAACCAGGGCGTCGGGGAGCTAGCTTATAGTCGCGCGCTAACACCGGGAGGAAACGGCTCCCAAAGTCTGTTTGATGGGTTTCGACCTCGTCTCTGGTTCCACTAAAACCTATCAGAGGCTGAGCTCGGAGCCTCGGGCTCGTGTGAGGTGAGGCTGGAGGATGTCGGACTTGTGTACGGAGGAGGTGGAGAGAGTCGGCGCTTCCTCCCCTCTGGGCCGGATTAACCTCAGGTCGTCCCCCGCGTGGAGCTAAACCATCCACGTCGCTGCGGATCACTTGTGAGCAGCTTCGTCGAAGCTTCACGTCACGTTCGAACTTCGTATCTCGCATCGATCACGACGACTTCTTCCTGTTTCTGGTGTGAAGAACGAGTGTTTCTGACTCTTTTCACACGTCAGTCGCTTAAATTAATACTCAATGAGAACAAAGTTGATTTGATAAACTATAAACTCCAGCAGTTCACAGAAAAACATCATAAAACTGTGTCTTCTCAACAAAATGATTGTCTGTCATAATTCTGAATAAATCTACAGATTAAAAATTATGCAATTTATGTTTTTAACAAACGACTGAGTTGAAAACATTATTAACAGTAATGTCTTGTGTCGAAGAATGTAAAAATAAAATAAAATAATAATATAGACATCTAAACAAAAAATTATGTAAATATTTAATAAAAAAATAATATAAATATCTAAAAAAAAAATAATATAAATATCTAAACAAAAAGAAAAAAGAGTTAAACCATGTTTTGTGTTTAGTTGTTCCTCAATAATGCATTATATTATCTATAAAAATACAAACATTGCCTGAACAACAAAAAGAGTCATAATAGTGTGACATTATGTATATTATTACATGTGTCTTTAATAACCTGGTAAAACTATGATGCAGAATCTGGGGTTCGAACCCATGTCCTCGAGACCACGAGTGTGAGGCGAGTGACAGTAGTTGATCAAAAGGGATAAATTAAAGATATATGTATGAATTTAAAAACAATGTGATGAAGATCAAACTCCAGCTACACAAAGAGGACATTTGAGGCAACGACCCCCCAAGAAGAGCCTCAAACCTGGTGTGTGTCCTTGAGAGGTTCGGATCCCAGGATGGGAAGATGAGTTGGTACCATCCTGCTCAGACAATCACACTCGGCGCCGCCTTCCTTCTCGCCATTATCCAGTTTTGCATATCTGAGCGCCTCATAAAGATAAATGTCTCATTTTGCCTCCCATTGGCTGCCGGTCCATGCATCAAAACCCAGCCGCGACTCGCCCTGATTCATGTGTCGCATGAAAAAGCATCGATGCCGCGAGAAAATGTATATTGATAGTGGCAAAGTTTGGGAGTAGCTTGTAAGTAAATACCGTGTCAGTTTGTTTTTATTAACAACAGGCCGCCGCACCTCGCCATTAATCCTGTCTCTTTGTGTTGTTAGGAATGGCCTGCCACCAGATAAACCCGCCAGCGACGACATCAACCTCTACCAGAAATATATTGCAAGGTATGCAAATGTCCCCCCGGCGCATTGTAACGTCGCATATGAATGAACGCGTCGAGATCGAGCTTTTTTTATCCGGCTCTGCTTTTTATTCCGCTGATTGTGTGAAGATGTAGGAGCGAGAATTGATTAAGAAAAGACTTTATTTGCTACGAGCGAGAGGCGATGAAAGATGGTCACGGCGACGAGTGAGACGAGTGAGCGGCGGAGACACTCTGGCTCAGGAAAGTCTCGTGAACAACCGTCATCAGAAGGAAGTTTTTACTGAAGTACAAACTTCTTTATAATGAACTGAAATGAGATGAATCAGTTAAGAATAAATGGCTTTTATTTGTTATAAAATTAAAAATAAATCATCACATTTGGTGAAAACATAAAAATATTTACCATTATTATCATTTTCTATAATAAATAACATTTGAAAAAATCTAAGACAAAAATTGAATTATGGAAGTGTCTTTGATTCATGGACTCGCGATGATAAAGTAGAACCGAGTCACGAAGATGGTGGTCGCGAGGAAGCGTCTTAGACGAGACTCACGGACGAACAAAAGCTGTGTTTGTTCAGCGGACAACAATGGATTCGTTTGGATTCACACTCGAAGGTGATTATCACGTGTTTGTTTATCCAGTTTAAAAGAAAGAAAAAGTGGATTTGAAAAGGCAAAGTGGCTTCAGCGTTAATGATTCCTTCTCCGAGCCATAACATGAAGGGCACAAATCAAAGCCTTGGCACCGACACACACACACACACACACACACACACACACACACACACACACACACACACACACACATCCTCTCCCGCACACGCACACAAAACCTCTTCCTTGGACTGATTACATTTTGCAAGAAGATTTAATTAAGGAATTTTTAATGAGGCTTCTGCTGGCACTGCCAAGAACTGTTTTGATATTTGCGCTGCATAATGCATAAAATTTGTCTAAACATCTCGGCAGTTGATGCACGGGGAGGCTGAAGATAAGCCAAGATACAGTTTCAATTTCCGTGTTGGGTTGAGGGAAAAAAAGGGAGAAGAGGAGGGAGGGAAGCTGGAAAAAGGAGAGCTCATAAAAAGAGGGCGAGGTGGTGGGGGGGCGGCATCTGTGGGGGCTAATGAGGGCACCAAAATACTAAAGACCGCTGTGTTTCTACAGCCATCGGGAAGAAAAGAGCCAAAAACATCATCTTCTCGCCGGAGCCGCCGTCTGTGGTTCTTTAACGGCTTTGATCCGAGGATCTCGCTTGTAACTGGAGATGCTCGGCAATCTCTGTATGCTGATGATATTAATATTTAATCTGCAGCCCAACAGCAGCGAGCCATTAGGCCCCCTGACACAAGTGGGATTGTCTCGAGGCGAGTGATCCAGCTGGGCAGCGGGGGGCGGGCCGGTCCCCGCGGGGGCCTTAGACCGGTATGCGTGTGTGGGGATATAGAATCAAACTTCTTTTTATTGATTTATTTCCTCAACAGAAGAACCATCTGGATCATTGAAGGATCTTTCAGTTGTTGTTTGAACATCAATCGTTAGTGGAACAAAGAAAAATCGACTTTATTTGTTAAATACATTTTTTTCAAATAAACGAGCGACAATATGTGTTAAAAACTGAAGTTGAAAACAAATAAATAATAAACTATGACATGAACGAAACAAAACATTCATCAAATAAATGTATTTATAAATATACAAATGATTATAAATGATAAAAACCCTTTTGTCAAACATAAACAAATATAATCTCAAATCTTTCATTATCATTTATTTTAAATATATACAAATAAATAAATAATTATCATTATCACAAGTTAAAAGAGTACATTGTTATTTTTAATAAAAAGTGATATTGTTTACTTCCATAAAAAAGTAGAAACACTTTAATGAGCGAAGGTTAAGTGAATAATATTTGATTAATATTAATATTTGTTGAGGTTCGTCTGCGGTCCCTTCGCAGACGAACCTTCATGAAGTGAAGTGTAAACGACAAGAAGAAGAAGAAGAAGAAAGAAAGAAGGAAACTTGGCCTCGTGCTCCGGAGCAGATGGAGGTTTTGGCAGCAGCCGAGCAAATGTTTATTTGTGTGTTTTCTCTGGTAATTGGAGGATTTTAACATCATCATCGTGGCTCATAAGCGCCGCCATAAAAGATGGGCGAGCGCCGTCCTCTTTGTGGCGACGACACGCCGTCGCACGCTTGACCCTCGAGTGGAACGAACCCGAGACGCTGTTTCTAACAGGTGTGTCGTAGAAATGAAGCAGGTAATGTCTGTGACCGACAGGTAACTGCTTCAGGTGAAGCACGTGTTTCTCCTCGAGGCGTCTTTGAAAACTTCCTCGCCTCGCGTTTCATTTCCTGCCGTTCACGGAATTTCAAATCATTTCTTCCCTAATCATCCTTAATTTGCTGCTGATTATTCCACGGCCCATAATTCCCGGCGTGTCGCGGCGCTCGTGGTCGTCGTCGTCTTCGTCTGAAATGTGAATCTGTGGGCAGGTTCTCTGGGAGTCAACACTGCGGACACGTCCACTGTGCGTACCAGTACCGCGAGCACTACCACTGCATGGACCCCGAGTGCAACTACCAGGTGAGCGTGAGTACTTTACACTTTCTCAGCTTCACACACCTTTCCTTTCTCACCTGTCGCTCCGAGCACCTGCGAGCACAGCTACATGCTAACGTGCTAACTGGTCTACGTAGAAGCTTTTTATGGATTCGTCCGACGAGACGCTGACGAGAAAGATTAGTTTAGTGAATAAATGTTTGTTCGTGATGATGAAGGAAGTAAAAAAGAATTCAAACACAAAAGGTAAGTGAAGCAGCATCATTAGTAAAGTAGTGTTTAGCATTAGCATTATGCTAAAGAAAAGCTTCATTCACGAGTCGTCTTTTCACTTTTTTTATCTTTCTTTTTTATCCGAGTTATCGATGGATCAACGTGTTTGTTTTCAAAAGGAAATGATGCAAAAATGTGAGATAATCTTTATAAAACTACGACCAAATGACAAATGACAGCTATGAAAATATTATGAAAGATTGATAAAATCACAGTAACAGTTTATTTATTTACTATATATTAAAAAAAGAAAAATCCAACCTTGGAGTGAAAATAATAATAATAATAGTAATTATAATAATTATAGTGGTTATAATAAAAAGAATAATAATGATTGAACGTCTACAAGTGAACTTATATTCAAATTAGGTTGGATGTTCTTTCTGGTGGATCCGGTAAAACCTGTGACACCAGACGAGGATTCGCTGGTTTGTTCAGCAAAACGTCCTGAATTCAACGAGACGTGTTCGTCAAACAGACGTCAACACGAACAACAACCACGACTCGGGCGTGTCCACGTGAAGCAACAAAAGAAAAGTCAACAAAACTCCAATAAAATCTATTTTCACGTGAAGATCCTTTAAGACCAAAAACAAACTTGACTTTTTCCGTCGGTAAATATGACATTTCATGTCCTGGAAACAAACGATAAGTTTGTTTAACGTTTCATCCGTTTGCTCATCGCTCGACCTTTTGTTCACGAGTGTGAAATATGTCTTTTCTGCGCCGAGTCTGGTTTTAATCCCGGAGAACGTTGTTCATCATGTGCTCGTCCCACGAGTTGTCGTGTGTGGAAACACAAAGCAGATTCTAATGGATTCCTCGTGTTTGCAGTGAGTAGCTGGAGAGAGAGAGACGAGTATTACTTACTCATGCAGGTACATTTGTCAGTTTTCACCTGTTCTGTCCCGGAAGCATCTTGTCTCTCGTCCTCCGCCTTCAACAGACGACGTTTAGATGAAGTTTAGATGAAGTTTAGATGAAGTTTAGATGAAGTTTAGATGATATTTACATGTATTTTAGAAGATGTTTACATGTTTATTTGAGATCAGCTTCTGTCTCCGACACTCACGGCCTCATCGTTCGTTCACTTCCATCTTCTCTCAGAAACATGTTCCGAGCGCAGGATGAGGATATTCTAGGAAAAAAAGCAGGCAGAAGTGATAACTCATGGAACGTTACATGACACACTCTCTGGAATATCATCCTGCTGCCAGCCTCCCCACCATTGGCTGAGTCGAACATTCTCCTTTCATGGAGCGTCAGAGTGTGCATCTTGCCACACTGGTGGGAATCCTAAAATAAATGTAGCAAGTGGCTCACAAGCTTCATTGACACGCCACTGAAAATGAGATCTTTCTCCCAGTCAGCTCCCTCGACTATTTTAGACGGCGCAATAGATCGGATGAACCTCGACCGCAACTTATCTTTTCATCGACTGTGATCCGGTCACTGGAGGATTCATCAGAAATGAGAAGGTTTTCTGTTCTAGAAGTTCATTGAAAAACATGTTTTCTTTCCAAATCCTCCTTCTGGTCTCAACGTTGTCAGAGTTAAACACAATGAACACGACGTACAAACATCAAGAACATTTTCCCAGATGGTCTTTTAAATCTTTTGAAATCATCCGCCGACAATCTCCGACTAATCTCCTGAATTCCAAGTGTTTACTCAGTCAAAGATTTCCCAAATATTGGGCAGGAATGGGCTGATACGGCGGCAGCTGTGAGAAGCACGGCTCGGAGCAATTAGCCTACTTTGCAGAGCGATTAGTTGTGTTTTCAGAATCTTCCTTTCTGATGTTTTTCTGCCGCAACCGGAGATAAACGTGGACGAAGACAGAAGTGTCTCATTGATTCTCTCGTCTCCTCTTACCGCCTCTCTTACATCAGCTTAAGCCCAATTACGGCAGATTTGGTTGCAGCGAGTCCCGGCGGAGCACTTTTTCTCCTTCTTCCCAACTTGTGCATAATTCATTTATATATTTATTTAGTCGTTCTTGGGAAGCGTCTCTTTGCATATTCACTAATCAGAGCAGGCGGAGTTCCAGCGAGTGTCGGCGCTTTTAATTAAAGACGGAATCGTATCTCGGAGAATTGAATGAGAAAAGGCTTTTTGGTTGACTTGTTTGTTTGTGTCGCTCTGGCGCAGGAACACACTCGCTTTTCCACAAACATCAGGTGATCTCGCACGTCAATCGCTTCGTCTTAATTAAAGAGCAAACAAAGACTCCTTTGTTGAACGGATTTTGCGTCTGAATGTGTCATATTTAAGAATGTTTTACTAAAGTCACGATAATCCCTGAGTTTCCTCTTCATGTTCTTGAAATACAGCCAGAAAAATAACATTTCTTTCTATTTTATTTAAAAAATATTAACTGGTATATAGATAAAAAAAAACAAAACAATATATAATAGATGAGACTTAAGTAAATAAATCAGATATTAATGAATATATTTAGTTAATAAAAATGAAATTTCATCCTGTGTCTGATTTAGATTGACTTCTCCTCAGGTCTGACCTCTGAGATAAACTGTTGCTGTTTGGGTTTAAATAAAGCCGACCTGTGCCCCACAGAGGTTCACCAGTAAGCAGGATGTCATCCGGCACTACAACATGCACAAGAAGAGGGACAACTCCCTGCAGCACGGCTTCATGCGCTTCAGCCCGCTGGACGACTGCAGCGTCTACTACCACGGCTGCCACCTCAACGGGAAGAGCACCCACTACCACTGCATGCAGGTACTGACCCGAGAGCTTCGGCTGCTGCAGTACATTATGGAACCTCTTGTTTATCACGCCCTGAAAGCCCAACACAAACTAAATCCAGGAGGTATTTAATGTTAACGTTCATTCAAACAACCTGAACAATAACCTGAACGACTCCCATGATGCTTTGCCGCCCAGTCATCCATCACAGGTCTCTCACCGAGTTCTTCCTCAAACTGTGCACATAGAGAGGCGCAGTCATGTGACCAGGAAGTGGTCGATGATGTCACTTCAGCTTCTCTCTCGCTCCTTAATTGGCGATGAAATCCCAGCAGGTGTTTACATAAATACACATTTTTCATCTTTTAGTGCAGACTCCGCTGAAGATGTTCTGGACCTTTTTTTTTTTCCTTGGCTCACATCTGCTTCTTCTCAACTGTCGGGGGGGCAGAGAGGGGTTCCAGCGCTGTCACTGTTGTTAGCACGAGCAGCTCTTGTTTGAACAGTCGTGAGGACCTGCAGATGTTGGCACCGGCGCTGCAGAAGTGTCGGGCACTTTCTTCCTGCTCTGACTTCATATGGAGAAGTTGTCCGAGACAGGAGGTTCAAACATCACACTTTGGTTCCAGGACCAACTCTGAGAACGAGTAGAAACATCACGACCACAGCAGAAGTTTCCTCTGTTTCTAGGCCACTGTGACCACGCTTCACTTCTCTGTGACGCTCAGAAGGTCGCGACCTTCAGCTCTCTCAGATGAACATGTCTGTCTGCAGGTGGGCTGCAGCAAGGTCTACACCAGCACCTCGGACGTCATGACTCACGAGAACTTCCACAAGAAGAACGCCCAGCTCATCAACGACGGCTTCCAGAGGTTCCGAGCCACAGAGGACTGCGGCACCGTCGGCTGCCAGTTCTACGGTCAGAAGACCACGCACTTCCACTGCAGGTGAGCCGGACGGTGATGGTTCTGACACTGGTCGCAGGTACAGGTGCGAGGATGTGGTCACGGTTTGTGCAGAAGTTCTCGAGCAGACGGAGGAAGAAGAATATACAGTTTGATATCAATCAGTGCAACACGATCAAAGTCCACAATCCAATAAATCATTAACAAGAAGTTAAATATAAGAAAGAAAACAACTGAAGAGAAAACACTCTTTAGCAACAATAACTCAAACACTAGGAAGACAAAACACTGATCTTAAGAAGAACATGAAGAGAGTGTGGATCAGCTCCAGCCGTGTGTCAACAGGAAGGAAAGAAAACAGGAAGTAACTACACAAAATAAAACCACAATAAAAGAAGCAAAACAAAACTACGATACCTGTGAATATTTATGTTTTCACGGTGTGGTATTCAACGACACATATTCACAGGTTTTGTTCATGTTTGTGTTGCAATTAAACTTCCGGCCTCTAGATGGCAGCAGTCGTTACGTCCTCTACAGCTAGAGGAAGAGTGATGACTGAGGACGAGAGGATACAGTGAGTCCAGCAGCTTTTAAAGCTGATGTTTGGACATATTTTGGTTTGAAAACAAATGAAAGTAGTTACGACTTCATACTATCACAGTATATGGTATCCTTGTATGGATATGATTCTGAACGACGATGAACTTCTGCTCCTCAGGCGTCCTGGATGCACCTTCACCTTCAAGAACAAGTGTGACATCGAGAAGCACAAGAGTTACCACATCAAGGACGACGCTTACGCCAAAGACGGCTTCAAGAAGTTCTACAAGTACGAGGAGTGCAAGTACGAGGGCTGCGTCTACAGCAAGGCCACCAACCACTTCCACTGCATCCGCTCCGGCTGCGGCTTCACCTTCACCTCCACCAGCCAGATGACCTCGCACAAGCGCCGGCACGAGCGCCGCCACATCCGCTCGTCCGGGGTCATGGGCCTGACCTCCACCTTCATGGTGCCCAAGGACGAGCCGGAGGAGTCCAGCAACGACGACCTGATGGACTTCTCCGCCATCAGCAGCAAGAACTCCAGCCTGAGCGCGTCGCCCACCACCCAGCAGTCCACCACCATGTCGCACCTGATGGCCACGCCCACCACCGTGGTGTCGCACTCCTCGTCGGGCCACACCCTCAAGACCGCCCCCTCACTGCCCGGGTCGGGTCAGCGCATGTCCACGCTGCTGTCCCAGGCTCTGCCCAGCAATATTCCAGTGGCTCTGGCGCTCTCCAACAACGCCCTCGCCACCAGCAACCCCTTCTTCCCGCTCATGCCCCGCCTGCCCCTGCAGCCGCCCACCTCCCTGATGTCCGCCGTGTCCTCGGGGGCCCACTCCATGTCCACGGACTCGCCCACTCTGGCCGGCGTCGACAGGACCCTCACCACCACCTCCTTCAGCGCCTCCTCCATCATGGAGAAGATCTCGGCCAGCAAAGGTCTGATCTCACCCATGATGGCTCGACTCGCCGCCGCCGCCCTGAAGCCCTCGAGCAACGCAGAGTCAGGTGAGTCTCCTGGTCGCGACACGAACATCACATCCATCAATCAAATGAATGGTTCATATTTTTAAATGAATCTATATTGTTGACCTGAAGGGAAAAAATCAATATCAAAAATCAAAAACGTGAAAATACTAAAAACCTCTTTTCCTAATATTATTAAAATAAATATTTATACATGTTTTTATTGAGCTGAAACTAGTTCAAAGGTCAAATGAATATATGTTCAAATAAAATAAGTAAATATATTTGAGTTTAAATTATTTAAATTATAATTGATGTTGAATTAATGAAGATAATTACATTAAAATCACTCAATATTCGTGTGTGTGCGCGCGCGTGTGTGTGTGTGTGTGTGTGTGTGTGTGTGTGTGTGTGTGTGTGTGTGTGTGTGTGTGTGTGTGTGTGTGTGTGTGTGTGTGTGTGTGTGTGTGTGTGTGTGTGTGTGTGTGTGTGTGTGTGTGTGTGTGTGTGAGATCACAGAGTGCACTCAGAGGTCACTTCTATCACGATGCCACGGCTGCAGGATAAAAAACAACACAGTTTCGGGCTTCAAGGGACGCACCGGTGGCCGGGTCCTCTGCTCCGGCTTGTTATTGTGTCGATTGTTTGTTAGATATCCACAATCCATTTGGAGATAAATGCGCTGACAGAGGAGAGTGGAGCCTGTAAAAGTCTCTCCTGACGCTGCCGAGGGGGCTCGGGGGGCTCGGGGGGCTCGGGGGGGCTCCTGTCCAACATGTTTCCTCATCATCAGCCTCTTATCTGCGTCTGCGCTCGTTCCAGCAAATGGAGGTGGAATGAAATTAAGTTCAGAAATTGCAAGAACAAAAAAAAAAAAAAAAAGCTCTTCTCTCTCCGTCGAGTCAAAGTGATAAAAAGCAGAGAATCGCTGGCGCAGAAATGACTCGGTGTTCTGGAGAAAGTGGTTGTTTTTCTGTCTGATGCACCTGCACGCCTCGGCGGCGCCGCGTGTGTTTAGCATAAACATTTGACGTGAGATTGTTTGTGTTTCTGCGCAAACATCCTGATAATAGAACTTCCAGTGATAATGAGCTGCTGGTGGGTTCGGCAGCAGCGGGACCCTCGCGAGGGGGGCCAGGGGCCGGATGCCGGGGCCGGGATTAGATCCTCCCGGTGTTCCTGAGCACGGGGGGAGTCGGGCACCTGCTCCGAGGGGAGGGCGGGGGGCACCACTGTCAGGCGGACTCCACCTCTGGGCCTCCAGCAGGTAGAGGCTCCACGAGGGCCCGACGTGGGTGAGGGGCCTCACAGATGGTGCCTCGACAAGGAGCTGGGAATAAAGAGAGTCACTTGTTAATATTCAGATCCATTTTACTTTATAAACATTATTTAAAATACGTTCAAATCGTTATTATTTTTTTATGAGATTCATTTATTGATTTTTACCCAAATGTTTGAAAACAAACGATATATAATAAAAGAAACAAAGAGAATAATTCACAATAATAAACCCTGACATTCCACATATTTACGGATTATTTATTTATAAAAGATTCTGTTCACTGTTAAAAACTGATTTAATTAATTATATTCATTTTATATTTAAATTCACTCGCAATAAAGTGAATTTACGACTTGTTTCAAGAATAAATGTTATTGTTTTAGGGAATTATAAGAGAAAAGTAATGCAACTGTATTTTAATGTTTTTTAAAAACTAAACTAGTATATATTTTATTGGATAAAAACACTTTGTAGATTGAAAAGTACCTCCATAAATATTTGTATTTGTAAAGAAGTAAAATGAGAAGCTAAATGTCATTGAAGATATAAATGAATGAAACACGACAGATTCTCAATGATCCTCGATAACAAACGATCAACACGACACTCGGTGTAAACGTGAGAGGAAGTGGTTTCTCTGAGTCGCTGAGAAAAGTCAGAGTTTGGTTCTTCGTCTGAAACCTGCTGCGCTCACTTTCCACTGGTTCTTCTAATGAATGTTCCACTTTAATTTACCCCCTCAGTGTCGCACACATCCAGCTTATGAAGACTTTACTAATTAGACACGCAGTACAAATGATCCGGCCGCGGATCTTATCCCGGCAATTACACGCCGACACATTATTTCTGGGTAATTTCTAGAAAGATGCTGATTCCAGTCATTTGTACTGGATAAGAGGATGAAGGCGACAGAAATGAGTTTGCATCTGATCTCACACACACACACACACACACACACACACACACACACACACACACACACACACACACACAGTTGTTTTCGTAAGAGATCCAAACATATTTGAATAAACCCTATCGAAGGTGATTGAGCTCCATCGTCCAGCGGAGACGTGGAGTAGAGCTCAGCACACATTGAAAACAATGATAATTATGTCGCGGCGACACAGTGGAGCTGCTCTGGTTTCCTCTCAGACGTGACGTGATCTTGGATGACAAGGATTCGTCTGCTTCATTTTGGGGGCTCCTGTCATGTCCGGGGTCAGAGGAGACTCCGGAGCTCGTGACCTCAGATCCAACCCTCCTGACCCTAAGTCACCGGTGACCCCCGGGGTCGTCTCCTTCAGGGGTTCACGGTCAGACGCTCCTGAATGTTCTTGACGTTTCCAAACATCTTTGTTTCCTCCTAAAAGCTCCAACTTCTCCGTAGCCTGAGGACAAATTAATATTTCAGTCTCTCAGGACTTTTCGTCGCCTCCTGCATTTATTTATTTATCTCCTCGCTAATCTGTGATTGAGGGGGTCACGCTATTTGAACCAATCTGATTGGCTGTCAGCTCCAATCTGACCGACATAGCGCCCGTTTTCCTGGTGGGTACGCTCGGTGGCATGGACCGCCGCCCGTTGTCAGGCCAACCAGGGAGGGGGAGGGTCCGGGGCTGCCACTCTCCCTCAGCATTAGCATCTCACTTAATGACCAGTTAAGAGGCAGCCAGGCAAATGAGTTGTGACAAGTGCTGCAGAAAAAGGAGTCTTTTCCCCTCATATCGCCGCCTCTCAATCAGCGCCTAAAAGGCTTGACGGCCGCGACATAATTCCGGCATAATTATCGCGCGGAGAATCTTCTGGGGCCGGGACAGAAGTCACATCGCATCTCGTCACGGGCTAATAAAGCTGACCAACAATAACTTTGTTGTCTCTCCGTCCTCAGGGAACGGACACGCCGCCTCCGCCAACCACTTTAATGTGGTGCAAGTCAAGCAGGAGCCCCTGGACGCGCCCCAGGACTCCACCCAGGAGCACAGTCTGGACCTGAGCAAGAAGGAACACAGGTACAATGAAGAGTTTCAACATCTCACTCGGTCCAGAGTACGACCTTTCAGGGTCAAGGTCAGCATTTGTTGCCAACATTAGCGAAGCACTCAGTAAGTGCAGACCTCTGCCAAGCAGCTCATCAGTGTATCATGTTTGAGATGAACACAACACAGTAGGAGCGAGCAAGAAAGAACACAAGTACACAATCTGTTTTTAATCTACTTCCATTATTTCACAAATAAATACGACCTTAAAGGTTCAAGGTCGGACATATGTTGCAAAAAGCACTCAGAAAGTGCAGACCTCTGCCAAGCAGCTCATCAGTGTATCATGTTTGAGATGAACACAACACAGTAGGAGCGAGCAAGAAAGAACACAAGTACACAATCTGTTTTTAATCTACTTCCATTATTTCACAAATAAATACGACCTCAAAGGTTCAAGGTCGGAAATATGTTGCAAAAAGCACTCAGTAAGTGCAGACCTCTGCCAAGCAGCTCATCAGTACACATGTATCAAATTTGAGATGAACACAACACAGTAGGAGCGAGCAAGAAAGTACACAAGTACACAATCTGTTTTTAATCTACTTCCATTATTTCACAAATAAATACGACCTCAAAGGTTCAAGGTCGGACATATGTTGCAAAAAGCACTCAGAAAGTGCAGACCTCTGCCAAGCAGCTCATCAGTGTATCATGTTTGAGATGAACACAACACAGTAGGAGCGAGCAAGAAAGAACACAAGTACACAATCTGTTTTTAATCTACTTCCATTATTTCACAAATAAATACGACCTCAAAGGTTCAAGGTCGGAAATATGTTGCAAAAAGCACTCAGTAAGTGCAGACCTCTGCCAAGCAGCTCATCAGTACACATGTATCAAATTTGAGATGAACACAACACAGTAGGAGCGAGCAAGAAAGTACACAAGTACACAATCTGTTTTTAATCTACTTCCATTATTTCACAAATAAATACGACCTCAAAGGTTCAAGGTCGGACATATGTTGCAAAAAGCACTCAGAAAGTGCAGACCTCTGCCAAGCAGCTCATCAGTGTATCATGTTTGAGATGAACACAACACAGTAGGAGCGAGCAAGAAAGAACACAAGTACACAATCTGTTTTTAATCTACTTCCATTATTTCACAAATAATAAGGTCAGAAATATGTTGCAAAAAGCACTCAGTAAGTGCAGACCTCTGCCAAGCAGCTCATCAGTACACATGTATCAAATTTGAGATGAACACAACACAGTAGGAGCGAGCAAGAAAGAACACAAGTACACAATC
>NC_141836.1:1782100-1884600 GCF_982586985.1 Callionymus lyra
AACCAATATCTGCTTCGGTTTATTGTTCTATAGAATTACATCATTTTTGAAAGTCTGTAAAACACTTTAGACATGAGTATGAAAAGCATTTTTAGTCTCAAGAGAGTCAAGAAACACAAAACAACAACTAGGAATTTGTACTTCTTTCTTCTTCAAACTAGTTTTCTTGTCTATATTTGTTTTGTCCGAAACCAATCATGTGTCGCCGACGTCTCTTCAGGCTGCAAGTACAACCAGGTGAACAGTCACTTCCACTGCATCCGCGAGGGTTGTCAGTTCTCCTTCCTGCTGAAGCACCAGATGACCTCGCACGCCCGCAAGCACATGAGGAGGATGCTCGGCAAGAACTTCGACCGAGTGCCGTCGCAGGTACGTCGTCACTATCAGTGGAAACACATCTTGGCTCCGGACGCGTGATAGCAGGTGTTCCACACTTTATTGAAGCAAATTCCTGCAAAGTCAAATTCCTCACACACCCTTCCTCTCACGGCGCTCTGTGTGAACGCCTCGGCGGCGCTTTTACACGCTTTGTTCAGAACATTGTGTTTCCCAGGTATAATGGTTGAGGTGAGTTCAGGCGTCGCTGCTGTCGGGTCAAACCAGGCGACGTCAGAATCTAAGCTTTTTGTTTCTGTATCGAAGGTCGAATTTGTTTTATTTTCTAAAGTGATTTCTTTACACATAGTTTTATATTCTAATAATTCAAGAAATCATTTCTCTATCTTTTAAAGTCAGTATCAAGTGTTACAATAGTGTCAGAACAAACCAACAGCTCAGAGCTTCACTGGTGACTCTTTGGTACCAAACTATTCATCTAAAGTTCAAACGCTTGGAAGTGGAAAATAAATAGGAAATATTATAATATCAAACTCTTTCAAATGAAATATTCAGAATGTTAAATTAAATTATTGATCGAGTCGATCAGGAGGAAGTTCAGTCAGATGTTCGATGACGTCTCTGCTGTGACCTCAAGGGTCAAAGCTTCTGGTTCTTCGTACCAACATCTCTGAGCTTCTTTCAAACGAGTCTCATGCCGCCGTGTCGCGCAGGTGCTGCCCCTGGTGGCGAGGAGTGACGAGATGCAGCACGTGTCCAACATGGCGTCCGGACACGCCGACCTGGGCTCCGGGTTCTCCTCCTCCGGCGTCATGGACGAGACCGACGACTACATGGACTACACCGGAGCGGGAGGGAGTCCTCTGGGTCTCTCCTCCGAGTCCTCCAACCCGGACCGGAGCTGCACCAGCACCCCCGTGGGGCATGAAGGCTCCCCGGCAGGTGAGCGGCGCCCCCTAGATGTCATGACACGACACGTAGTGGAAACAGTTGAACCAGGAGGAGACGAAAGATTTAACCACAGAACTCACGCTAACGACCGCGTCCTCCTCACTTATGGTGAACACTGAACTCCCATGATGCCTTTCTACACACTGATCTGTTTAGTGATGCCTGATTGGTCGTTACATTACTGTATTTAAATGTCATGAACAGCTGTGATTGGTTGACTGGGCGGCAAAGCATTCAACCAGCTAGGACTGTACAAAGCACTAGTCACATGATCCGTCAGGGTCAACAGTCTTGTGTAGCCATGTTTCTCTGGTGTTGGGGCCTCATTGTGTATCATTCTCTTATCTTTGCTTTCCTGTTTTTACCTCCCATCCCGGTGTGTGTGTGTGTGTGTGTGTGTGTGTGTGTGTGTGTGTGTGTGTGTCCTCCCTCTCCGCCACCCTCCGCTCGCCCTCCAGGACACGGCTGCCCGACCACCTCCGCTTCCACCACCCCACACACTGCACCTTCTTCTAGCTCTTCTTCCACCCCTCCACTCCTGCCCCCCCACCTCTCTCTCCCCCCCCACTCCCTGGCCCAGCCGGGCCTCCAGTCCCAGGCCCCGTCCCAGACCCCGGCCCTCCTGCGACCCCCTCTCCCGTCGCTGCCATACCTCCTGTCTCCATCCTGTCTGTCATACTCTCTGCTCAGCGCCTCTCTGGGAGCCACTCGGAGTGTTGTCATGCCGACCAACACGCCGGCTTTCAGCCCCATCATTGCCGCCCCGTCTCCGGTTAAAAATGACGTCCCTATAGTTCAGGACGCTGCAGGTACGACACTGCGGCTGATGATTGTCTGTGTTTGGCTTCAGGCCCGCGTGCTAATGTGGCTAATGTGGCTAATGCTACTAATGCTAACACACTCACGAACGAACGCGGTTCAGGAAACGATGTGTCAGAGAACGATGGCATGTGTCGTGAGGTCTCGCGACACCGTGGCGTCATTTTCTCTGCAGGCGGCGCCATCTAGAGGCCGTAGGAAATGACGACACGGTGTCGTGAGGTCTCGCGACACCGTGGCGTCATTTTCTCTGCAGGCGGCGCCATCTAGAGGCCGTTGGAAATGACGCCACGGTGTCGTGAGGTCTCGCGACACCGTGTCGCCATTTTCTCTGCAGGCGGCGCCATCTAGAGGCCGTTGGAAATGACGACACGGTGTCGTGAGGTCTCGCGACACCGTGGCGTCATTTTCTCTGCAGGCGGCGCCATCTAGAGGCCGTTGGAAATGACGCCACGGTGTCGCGAAACCGCGTCACGATCGTCGAGTGACGTCCGGAGACTAGAAGTGTTCGGATCGACTGCATGATCGACTTCAGACGCTCCTGTCCGTCACGTCTTCACTCCCTTCATCGCTTCCTTCTCTCGCAGGAAACACCATCTCCATGCCGACGGCCACCGGCGCCAAGAAGCGCTTCTGGATCATCGAGGACATGTCGCCCTTCGGCAAGCGGCGCAAGACGGCGTCGTCGCGCAAGATGCTGGACGAGGGGATGATGCTGGAGGGCTTCCGGCGCTACGACCTCTACGAGAACTGCAAGGACGCCAGCTGCCAGTTCTCGCTGAAGGTCACGCACTACCACTGCACGCGCGAGAACTGCGGCTACAAGTTCTGCGGCCGCACGCACATGTACAAGCACGCGCAGCACCACGACCGCGTGGACAACCTGGTGCTGGACGACTTCAAGAGGTTCAAGTCCACGCTCAGCTGCAGCTTCGCCGACTGCCAGTTCTCGGGCAACAGCACCCACTTCCACTGCCTGCGCTGCGGCTTCCGCTGCACCGACAGCACCAAGGTGACGGCGCATCGCAAGCACCACGGCAAGCAGGACGTGATCAGCGCCGCCGGGTTCTGCCAGTTCAGCTCCAGCGTGGACTGCGAGGTCGTGGACTGCAAGTATAAGCTCAAGTGCTCGCACTTCCACTGCACCTTCCCCGAGTGCAAGCACACGGTGGTGGGCATGTCCCAGATGGACTCGCACAAGAGGAAGCACGAGAAGCAGGAGCGCGGCGAGATGACGTCCCTGTCGCCCCACCACCAGGAGGCGCCGCACCACCTGCCGCTGCCTCCTCTCGGCCTGTCTTCCTCGTCGCCCGCCGGCCTGCAGGCGCTGTCGCACGGCAGCGGCGTCCCCGCCATGATGTTCTCGTCGCTGGACTACAACCCGTACCAGGCCGGCGCCGTCAGCCTGGACGGGTCGCTCAACCTCGGCACCGACGCCGGCAGCTCGCTCTTCTTCCTCAAGAACACGCCGGGCCTCGGCCTCGGCGACTCGCTGGACCTCAGCAAGAAGATGCAGCAGGAGGCGCCGCGCCGCGCCCGCGACCTCGCCCGCGACCTGGACCACGACCTGGACCCCGCGCCTCAGGACGACACCACCGGCACGTCCGGCGACGCCGAGGACGACCTGTCGCCCGAGGACGAGGCGCGTCGCGGCCACAAGGACTCCAACGACGAGGGTCTGGACAGCGACTCCAACGACGACGACGCCCACAAAGACTTTGGGGACAATTTCGACGCTTCCGCGAACCACGACGACGCTTCCCGACCGGAGGAGCCGTGATCGGACCGGACTCAGCAGAACCGCCCGCCGGGGCGATCACGACCAACACGGCGAACTCTTTATGCATTAGAAGGAGGCGGAGTCTCGTGTAAAGATTTTACTACACATCAGTCTTTTCGTGTGTGCGTGCATGTTTGACTTTAATTTATTTTCTTTCCACTTCTTTTGTGTGTCGACAAAAAAGAAATATATACGATGTTTGTGTGAAACACGCGTGGATCCTGAGAATCTTTTTACTGTATTACGACCAGAGAAACTCACGACTGGTCGCCCCCCCCGCCCCCCCCCTCGCCCCCCCCCTCGCCACAGAGGACTCGTGCACTTTTCTAGATCATGTTAACAACATATTTAAAATATTTTTGTTACCATTACTGTGTCGTTCTGTTGTGTCGTTTAGTCGGAAGCATATCGATGGAAGGGTGTGATTGACGCGGGGGGGCGGGACTGACCAGGAGACCACCTGTCAATCACAGCTGGCGGGGGGACGAGTGTATTTAATATTGAATTGTACAGAGCGAAGCGTTTTGTTTTCCACTCACTTTGGCTGTTTTATTTAATATTTATGTGACCTTCCAAAAGAACTTATAGGGTGTTATTGCACTTTTTAGTTGTTTGTTTTCACCGTCTGAAAAGAGGAAAAAAAGGATTCTATATATCGTCGAACAGGGAATTTTGCTTTAAGGATTTAGTTCACTTTTTTTGCTTTAATGCACAAGTTAGCGTGACAAAGTGATTTAATTTAATTTTTTATTTCTGTGGCCGGAGAAGTGGGTGCAACCGTGCGAGTGAAACACTAATATGTGATTGAATTTACTCTTAATGTGTCTTTACTGTAAACGATCTGTTGGTGTACGAGGAAGACGAACAATAATAATAAACGAGTGACGATGATGTTCCTCACGTTGTTTTGTCAACAAAAAAAAAAAGGTTGTACAGTATTTTCCTCCTGTAAAAAAACTATATATGAACAAATGCTCTTTGATGAACTTCCTTTAAAAAGAAAAGGTAAAAAGGAGAAAAATAAAAGGTAAAAAAAAACAAACAATCAAATTATCTCTTCAAAGTTTTCTGGTGTTTTTTTTTCAATGAAAAAAATGTCACTTCAGTGTAAAATAGCTGGATTTGTAAAAAGTGGAAAATAAACAAGTTACAATAAGAACTAATGACGTGTTTTGGGGAATGAACACATGTTTTATACTTTGAAGGAACTTCTTCTTGGAAACATACGGGAAGCAGAAATATTGTGTAAGATCTTTAGTGTAGTAACTGTGTTGCTGACCAAGAGGTTGTGGGTCGTGTTTAGGAAATAACCTTGTGTTTGCTGGCGTGAAGGTGGCGTGAAGGTGGCGTGAAGGTGGCGTGAAGGTGGAGTGAAGGTGGAGTGAAGGTGGAGTGAAGGTGGCGTGAAGGTGGCGTGAAGGTGGCGTGAAGGTGGCGTGAAGGTGGAGTGAAGGTGGCGTGAAGGTGGCGTGAAGGTGGCGTGAAGGTGGCGTGAAGGTGGAGTGAAGGTGGAGTGAAGGTGGCGTGAAGGTGGCGTGAAGGTGGCGTGAAGGTGGCGTGAAGGTGGCGTGAAGGTGGAGTGAAGGTGGAGTGAAGGTGGCGTGAAGGTGGCGTGAAGGTGGCGTGAAGGTGGAGTGAAGGTGGAGTGAAGGTGGCGTGAAGGTGGTGTGAAGGTGGAGTGAAGGTGGAGTGAAGGTGGCGTGAAGGTGGCGTGAAGGTGGCGTGAAGGTGGCGTGAAGGTGGAGTGAAGGTGGAGTGAAGGTGGCGTGAAGGTGGCGTGAAGGTGGCGTGAAGGTGGAGTGAAGGTGGAGTGAAGGTGGCGTGAAGGTGGCGTGAAGGTGGCGTGAAGGTGGCGTGAAGGTGGAGTGAAGGTGGAGTGAAGGTGGCGTGAAGGTGGCGTGAAGGTGGCGTGAAGGTGGAGTGAAGGTGGAGTGAAGGTGGCGTGAAGGTGGCGTGAAGGTGGCGTGAAGGTGGAGTGAAGGTGGAGTGAAGGTGGAGTGAAGGTGGAGTGAAGGTGGCGTGAAGGTGGAGTGAAGGTGGAGTGAAGGTGGCGTGAAGGTGGCGTGAAGGTGGCGTGAAGGTGGCGTGAAGGTGGTGTTTGGTGGCGTGAAGGTGGCGCGAAGGTGGCGTGAAGGTGGTGTGAAGGTGTCGTGAAGGTGGCGTGAAGGTGGTGTGAAGGTGGTGTTTGGTGGCGTGAAGGTGGCGCGAAGGTGGCGCGAAGGTGGTGTGAAGGTGGCGTGAAGGTGGCGTGAAGGTGGTGTGAAGGTGGCGTGAAGGTGGTGTTTGGTGGCGTGAAGGTGGCGCGAAGGTGGTGTGAAGGTGGCGTGAAGGTGGCGTGAAGGTGGTGTGAAGGTGGCGTGAAGGTGGCGTGAAGGTGGTGTTTGGTGGCGTGAAGGTGGCGCGAAGGTGGTGTGAAGGTGGCGTGAAGGTGGCGTGAAGGTGGTGTGAAGGTGGCGTGAAGGTGGCGTGAAGGTGGTGTTTGGTGGCGTGAAGGTGGTGCGAAGGTGGCGTGAAGGTGGTGTGAAGGTGTCGTGAAGGTGGCGTGAAGGTGGTGTGAAGGTGGCGTGAAGGTGGCGTGAAGGTGTTTTGAAGGTGGCGTGAAGGTGGCGTGAAGGTGTTTTGAAGGTGGTGTTTGGTGGCGTGAAGGTGGCGCGAAGGTGGCGTGAAGGTGGTGTGAAGGTGGTGTTTGGTGGCGTGAAGGTGGCGCGAAGGTGGCGCGAAGGTGGTGTGAAGGTGGCGTGAAGGTGGCGCGAAGGTGGCGTGAAGGTGGCGTGAAGGTGGCGTGAAGGTGGCGTGAAGGTGGCGTGAAGGTGGTGTGAAGGTGGTGTGAAGGTGGCGCGAAGGTGGCGTGAAGGTGGCGTGAAGGTGGCGTGAAGGTGGCGTGAAGGTGGCGTGAAGGTGGTGTGAAGGTGGTGTGAAGGTGGCGTGAAGGTGGTGTGAAGGTGGCGTGAAGGTGGCGTGAAGGTGGCGTGAAGGTGGCGTGAAGGTGGCGTGAAGGTGGTGTGAAGGTGGCGCGAAGGTGGCGCGAAGGTGGCGTGAAGGTGGCGTGAAGGTGGCGTGAAGGTGGTGTTTGGTGGCGTGAAGGTGGCGCGAAGGTGGCGTGAAGGTGGTGTGAAGGTGGCGTGAAGGTGGCGTGAAGGTGGCGTGAAGGTGGTGTTTGGTGGCGTGAAGGTGGCGCGAAGGTGGCGTGAAGGTGGTGTGAAGGTGGCGTGAAGGTGGCGTGAAGGTGGCGTGAAGGTGGTGTTTGGTGGCGCGAAGGTGGCGTGAAGGTGGCGTGAAGGTGTCGTGAAGGTGGCGTGAAGGTGGTGTGAAGGTGGCGTGAAGGTGGCGTGAAGGTGTTTTGAAGGTGGTGTGAAGGTGGCGTGAAGGGCGTCATCACTTGTTTGGTATAACTGGACACAATCTAACGTTCACTGACTGAAGAGATGTTGTGACGAAACTAGCGTTTATCAGAAGTCATGATTCTATTTAACTTCTATTTCATTAACTTTTGTTCTGAAGTCTGATGGAAGTGTTTTCTATTTGTTTTTTCATTACTTGCATAAATAACTTTATCAAAGTAACTTGCATGAAGGTAAATAACTGGTCTAGAGGTCGACTCTCTGCATGGACGTCCAGAGGTCATGGGTTCAAGACCCGGCTGTTACTTTAGTCTTGAAGTTTTTGACTAAGAGTGAAGGTCAAATAAAACAAAACGAAAACTTTTGCTGTGAAGCTCATCTAGTCCAGTGGTCTGACTCTCTGCATGGACATCCAAAGGTCATGGGTTCAAGACCCGATTCATTACTTTAGTCTTGAGGTTTTTGACTAAGAGTGAAGGTCAAATAAAACAAAACGAAAATGTTTGTTGTGCGACTATTAGCTCAGTCAGTTGAGGTCTGGGTTCGTCACCCAGTGGTTGTTGGTTCGAATCCCAGGCGGTCCTGTTGCTCCAGTCACTGGTTCTTTTAAAGCAGGAGGATGGAGCTGAAGGTCAAAGAGTCTCTGGATCTCATGGACTCATGTGTGTTGATGGCTCAGTGGGTTCAGCACCTGCTTACTGACCGAAGGATCCTGGGTTCGAGTCCCAGAGCTACAGGGTCAGTGATCTGGTGCCGCCGGGGACGAGGTATCATCACCAAAAGTGGATGGGAAGAGACCCCAGGTCAAGGAGGGGGGTCAACACTCCCCCCTCCATAGAGTTTGTTGAAAGAGATGAATTTTAAAAATAAGTTAAAGATAAAAGTAAGTTAAGGGTTAAGAAGATAATCATCCAGAGAAGGTAGTTAATAAAGTGCTCTGTACCTCCGAGGTCCCCTGAAGGTGTGCAATTGTTAGAATACATGCAGGCTAAGATAAATAGATTATTCAGAGATAAAAGGTCACGACCCCTCGGTCAGTGAGCAGGTGTTGAACCCACTGAGCAGTTAAACCTTTTATTGATCAGGAACATGATTAATGAAAAACATGTTTTAAGTAAGGTTTCGTTTCTAAACTACATGTTATCATCAAGTGTCTTAAAACTTGTTGTAACATGAAAGTCACATTTCAATCCACTTGCATAACCTTGTTGTGTTGATTATCAAGCTCATGATTAAACTATTTTCTTCATCATTAAAAGAAAAATCTAAAAAGTTAACTGCTCAGTGGGTTCAACACCTGCTCACTGACCGAGGGGTCGTGACCTTTTATCTCTGAATAATCTATTTACCTTAGCCTGCATGTATTCTAACAATTGCACACCTTCAGGGGACCTCGGAGGTACAGAGCACTTTATTAACTACCTTCTCTGGATGATTATCTTCTTAACCCTTAACTTACTTTTATCTTTAACTTATTTTTAAAATTCATCTCTTTCAACAAACTCTATGGAGGGGGGAGTGTTGACCCCCCTCCTTGACCTGGGGTCTCTTCCCATCCACTTTTGGTGATGATACCTCGTCCCCGGCGGCACCAGATCACTGACCCTGTAGCTCTGGGACTCGAACCCACGATCCTTCGGTCAGTAAGCAGGTGCTGAACCCACTGAGCCATCAACACACATGAGTCCATGAGATCCAGAGACTCTTTGACCTTCAGCTCCATCCTCCTGCTTTAAAAGAACCAGTGACTGGAGCAACAGGACCGCATGGGATTCGAACCAACAACCACTCGGTGTCTAACCCAGAGCTCAACTGACTGAGCTAATAGTCGCACAACAAACATTTTCGTTTTGTTTTATTTGACCTTCACTCTTAGTCAAAAACCTCAAGACTATAGTAAGAAGCGGGTCTTGAACCCATGACCTTTGGACGTCCATGCAGAGAGTCAGACCACTGGACTAGATCAGCTTCACAGCAAAAGTTTTCATTTTGTTTTATTTGACCTTCACTCTTAAGCATTAATGATCGAACGAGAGTGAAGGTCAAAGGCGTCCAAACCAAGTGAACTGAAGTCAAAGCTGATCTGGTCCAGAGGTCGACTCTCTGCATGGACGTCCAGAGGTCATGTGATCAAGACCCGGCTGTTACTTTAGTCTTGAGACTTTGACTGAGAGGTAAAAATAAAACCCAGACACACTTTTATGAAGTTTGGATTTTAAGAAAATCAAGAAACAAATATTTTAGCCTTTGAAACTTTAACTAAAACATAATGAAAAGTTTATAAAAAAAATATCTTGACTCTAAATAATACACAACATGACACAAGCAGAGATGACTGTGTGTGATATGTTGTGTGTTTAATAGAGACTTTGTGTATATTTGTGTTGATTATTTGTGTTGTGATGCGATCTCAGCATCAACCTGAGCGACCAGATGTTAGCGATGAACGTAAGAAATATATTCAGGATCAGAACAATAAGAACCTGCAGAGATTCTTAACCAGGAGAAGTGTGTGCGTGTGTGTGTGCATGTGTGTGTATGCGTGTGCTTGTGTGTGCATGTGTGTGCATGTGTGTGTGCATGTGTGTGTGCATGTGTGCGTGTGTGCGTGCATGTGTGTGTGTGCGTGTGTGTGCGTGCATGTGTGTGCGTGCATGTGTGTGTGTGCATGTGCGTGTGTGTGTGTGTGTGCGTGTGTGAGTGCGTGTGCGTGTGTGCATGTGTGTGTGTGCATGTGTGTGTGTGTGCATGTGTGTGTGTGCATGTGTGTGTGTGTGCGTGCATGTGTGTGTGCATGTGTGTGTGTGTGTGTGTGCATGTGTGTGTGCATGTGTGTGTGCGTGTGCATGTGTGTGTGCATGTGTGTGTGTGCGCATGTGTGCATGTGTGTGTGTGTGTGTGTGTGCACGTGTGTGCATGTGTGTGTGTGTGCATGTGTGTGTGTGCATGTGTGTGTGCATTTGTGTGTGCATGTGTGTGTGCATGTGTGTGTGCGTGTGCATGTATGTGTGCATGTGTGCGTGTGCGCATGTGTGCATGTGTGTGTGTGCGCATGTGTGCATGTGTGTGTGTGTGTGTGTGCACATGTGTGTGTGCATGTGTGTGTGTAGGTGTGTGTGCATGTGTGCACATATGTGTGTGTGTGTGTGTGTGTGTGTGTGTGTGTGTGTGTGCATGTGTGTGTGCGCATGTGTGTGTGCGTGCATGTGTGTGCATGTGTACATGTGTGTGTGTGTGTGTGTGTGTGTGTGTGTGTGTGTGTGTGCACTACTGTGTCTCAGCTGCTCGGCTTCATACTTCGTGACCTTGTCACTCGTGAGCACATGGGACTTTTTTTTTTTTTAAATCCAAATTGTTGAAAGAAGGAACAGAAACGTGTGTCGAGGACGAGAAGATGATTTACAGCAAATCAAGTCCAACATGAAGAAAAATAAAACAAACTTTATCAAAACTTTACTCAAACATTAACAGTTGAAACGAGTCAAGTCTACAAAACTAACAACTGAAAATACATTTGAAATTAAACCAATATTTGTTTATCCTCCATCAGAGGTTCGACCTTGAAAGACACAAAAACACATCGAGAAGAATTTAAAGTGTTTTTGAAGAACGAAGACAATGAAGTTGTTTCTTCAAGAGAATCAAACAAATATAGACGAAGACAAAGTTCACAATATGTTCAAACGTCAGAAAAACGATTCAAAATCCAACAAACATAAGAAAAACTCAACCAAACTGGTGGTCATAATGTTATGGTCAATGTGAATAAGCCATGATTCATGTCCTCGAGAGCGCCCCCTGTCTGCGGCTCCGGCGTCTGCAGCTGTTCTCGTCCCTCACTGTGGCTTTTTGAATAAAAAGAAGAAGAAGAAGAAGAAGAAGAAGAAGAAGGAGTGACTGGAGTGACGGCGACCATCTGTGCAGCAGCTGCTCTTCATCGCGCAGGAAGAGAAGAAACTCTATTAACCGCAGGAACAGACGACGTCCAGATCCTCAGACCAGGAGCCTCCACAGATACTGGACCACTTGTGCGGTGACGACAAACCCGGGTCGACAAATGTTACACACAGGCTGCTGAGCTGAGCTAAAGGACATGTTCCATCTACTGGTCAAGCATCTTCTTCTTCTCTGACCCTCCAGACCTACGCCCCCTGCTGGAGACACGAGCTGCCACAGCTGCAGACGTGGTCACATGACCAGAACAGATCAGAGCGAACGCATGAAGCATTTATGAAGTTGACAGAGGGAGGAGGAGGAGGAGGTGAGGAAGAGGAGGGTGAGGAGGGTGAGGAGGTGAGGAGGGAGAGGAGGTGAGGAGGGAGAGGAGGGAGAGGAGGTGAGGAGGAGGAGGAGGTGAGGAGGGTGAGGAGGGAGAGGAGGAGGAGGAGGGTGAGGAGGGAGAGGAGGTGAGGAGGAGGAGGGTGAGGAGGAGGAGGTGAGGAGGAGGAGGAGGGTGAGGAGGGAGAGGAGATCATGGTGAGGAGGTGAGGAGGGTGAGGAGGGTGAGGAGGGAGAGGAGATCATGGTGAGGAGGGTGAGGAGGGTGAGGAGGGAGAGGAGGGTGAGGAGGGAGAGGAGATCATGGTGAGGAGGTGAGGAGGGTGAGGAGGGAGAGGAGATCATGGTGAGGAGGTGAGGAGGGTGAGGAGGGAGAGGAGATCATGGTGAGGAGGGTGAGGAGGGTGAGGAGGGAGAGGAGGGTGAGGAGGGAGAGGAGATCATGGTGAGGAGGTGAGGAGGGTGAGGAGGGAGAGGAGATCATGGTGAGGAGGTGAGGGCAGGTGGTCCGGTCTCTGCTCTCGTAGATGAAGAAAGATCTGGACGTGGACTTGGAAGGATTTATAGAGACTTAGTGAACGAGTGTCAGACGAACATGAACAACACGAGTCATGTCTTCGTCTCAATTCTTATCATCATCATCATCTTCTTCATCATCTTTACCTTCATCATCATCATCTCCAACTTCATCATAATAATCATCAACATCATCTTCATCATCATCATCATCATCTCCATCATCATCATCATCTTTACCTTATCATCATCATCATCATGTGGTCATCTCCAACTTCATCATCTTCATCATCATCATCATCATGTGGTCGTCTTAATCATCATCTCCAACTTCATCATCTCCACCATCAACATCTTCATCATCAACTTCATCATCAACTTCATCATCTCCACCATCAACATCTTCATCATCAACTTCATCATCAACTTCATCATCTCCACCATCAACATCTTCATCATCAACTTCATCATCTCCACCATCAACTTCATCATCTCCACCATCAACATCTTCATCATCAACTTCATCATCTCCACCATCAACATCTTCATCATCAACTTCATCATCTCCACCATCAACATCTTCATCATCAACTTCATCATCTCCACCATCAACATCTTCATCATCAACTTCATCATCTCCACCATCAACATCTTCATCATCAACTTCATCATCTCCACCACCAACATCTTCATCAACATCTTCATCATCATCATCAACATCTTCATCATCATCATCATCATCAACTTCAAAATTATGTTTGAAGCAGAAGAAAACATGCTAACATGCTAAGCTAACTATTGTTGAGGTAAATCTCACATCTTTTCCTTCTTTATCTCAGAGCTTCGATCCAGAAAGTCCCTCTTGAAGTTCACCAGTGTTTCTTATTTTAGTCCAATAGCACATGCTGTGTGTGTGTGTGTGTGTGTGTGTGTGTGTGTGTGTGTGTGTGAGTGCGCGTGTGTGTGTGTGTGTGTGAGTGCGCGTGTGTGTGTGTGTGTGTGTGTGTGTGTGTGTGTGAGTGCGCGTGTGTGTGTGTGTGTGTGAGTGCGCGTGTGTGTGAGTGCGCGTGTGTGTGTGTGTGTGTGTGTGTGTGTGTGTGTGTGTGTGTGTGTCTGGCAGCAGCTGTTGAGGCTCCTCTGAGGAAACAGGAATTGGACACACACTCATCCAATTTAACATTAACAAGACCTTATTGGACGCCGGGCAGGAACATGTGGCTTCATGGCTCGGATCTGCTGCCGACTTGGCGTCTGACATCAGAGTCGGACGCGCTCGTCTAGAATTAGCCGACGACACTTTTAGAAACGTCTCCTGCAGAACAAACGATCAAATAAATTCATTATTTCTCGTTGTGAGTCCAATCGTGAGTGAGTGGCACTGATGTCGTGAGCAAACCTAAAACAACAACAGAGCTCATGGCTACAGTGTAAGAACCAAACTCCCTGTAAATCCTCACTTTCCAGGAGTGCTCACCTGCTGATCTGCTCACCTGCTGATCTGCTCACCTGCTGATCTGCTCACCTGCTGATCTGCTCACCTGCTCGACTTCTGCTGCGACTTCGTCTCGTTCCACGACTTCAAGCTTCGACACAAGTGTAATTATCTGAGTCCATGTTCTGACCCGTCAGTCCAGTCCAGCCTCGTGGTTCCACTTCTTCGCTTCTGTTTTCCCACAAACACGTCGCAGGTCGTTTATCTGGCGTCCATCTCGACAGTTGCTGCTCCACGTTCAGACGAAAACAAACAAAAACCAGAAGAACTGGAAGATTTTTTTCACGAGCCGAAGCGAAAAACTGACGACGAGGTTTTAACGGAAAAACCACGACGACCTGAGCTCGTGTCACATGATCGTGTCACATGATGGAGCTCGTGTCACATGATGGAGCTCGTGTCACATGATCGTGTCACATGATGGAGCTCGTGTCACATGATGGAGCTCGTGTCACATGATCGTGTCACATGATCGTGTCACATGATGGAGCTCGTGTCACATGATGGAGCTCGTGTCACATGATGGAGCTCGTGTCACATGATCGCGTCACATGATGGAGCTCGTGTCACATGATCGTGTCACATGATGGAGCTCGTGTCACATGATCGTGTCACATGATGGAGCTCGTGTCACATGATCGTGTCACATGATGGAGCTCGTGTCACATGATCGTGTCACATGATGGAGCTCGTGTCACATGATCGTGTCACATGATGGAGCTCGTGTCACATGATGGAGCTCGTGTCACATGATCGTGTCACATGATCGTGTCACATGATGGAGCTCGTGTCACATGATGGAGCTCGTGTCACATGATCGTGTCACATGATGGAGCTTGTGTCACATGATGGAGCTCGTGTCACATGATCGTGTCACATGATGGAGCTCGTGTCACATGATCGTGTCACATGATGAGCTCGTGTCACATGATGGAGCTCGTGTCACATGATCGTGTCACATGATGGAGCTCGTGTCACATGATCGTGTCACATGATGGAGCTCGTGTCACATGATCGTGTCACATGATGGAGCTCGTGTCACATGATCGTGTCACATGATGGAGCTCGTGTCACATGATGGAGCTCGTGTCACATGATGGAGCTCGTGTCACATGATCGTGTCACATGATGGAGCTCGTGTCACATGATGGAGCTCGTGTCACATGATGGAGCTCGTGTCACATGATCGTGTCACATGATGGAGCTCGTGTCACATGATGGAGCTCGTGTCACATGATGGAGCTCGTGTCACATGATGGAGCTCGTGTCACATGATCGTGTCACATGATCGTGTCACATGATGGAGCTTGTGTCACATGATCGTGTCACATGATGAGCTCGTGTCACATGATGGAGCTCGTGTCACATGATCGTGTCACATGATGGAGCTTGTGTCACATGATCGTGTCACATGATGGAGCTCGTGTCACATGATGGAGCTCGTGTCACATGATGGAGCTCGTGTCACATGATCGTGTCACATGATCGTGTCACATGATGGAGCTTGTGTCACATGATCGTGTCACATGATGAGCTCGTGTCACATGATGGAGCTCGTGTCACATGATCGTGTCACATGATGGAGCTCGTGTCACATGATCGTGTCACATGATGGAGCTCGTGTCACATGATCGTGTCACATGATGGAGCTCGTGTCACATGATCGTGTCACATGATGGAGCTCGTGTCACATGATCGTCTCACATGATGAGCTCGTGTCACATGATGGAGCTCGTGTCACATGATCGTGTCACATGATGGAGCTCGAAGACTGAGATAAAGAATCATCGTCGTTGGGTTTTTACTGTAGCCTTTAGCACCACCTTGAAGCTTCTCCGCCACAGCTGCTCGACCGGTGATCTCAGGTCGACGGCGTGACGACAAATACACAACACAACACAACACAACACAACCAGCACTGACATGAAAGCACTGAGGCAACACATACCTCTGCCAAGGAGATCCTAGCACACGACTCTAATGAAAGAACACGCAGCAGGACCTCTTTGAAATGTTGAAGTTAGCTTAGCCTTCAAACTCTACCTGTGTTGCCTAGCAACCCTGAAACAACCTTGAATGAACCGAAGACTCACGAGTTGAAATGATTCGTTTGGATCAAAGATCACATGACCTCGGGATCAACGACACCCTCGTCAAGAATGAACCTCATGAATAGTTAACACACCTGATTGTGTTGATGTTCGTATTGTCAACAAACATGGCTGACACTGGGGGGGGCAGTGAGGCGTGTGTTGTTGTTGTTTGGTCAACACACACACGTCGTCTCACAAACACAATCCAGAGAAGCTTCTGACGTAGAACTATTTGCTGAGGATCACGAACAGGACGGTTCTCCTGGACTTCTGCAGCGAGTGCGTAAAACCAGCGCTCCCTCCTGGCAGCGGATCGGGGTCAGAGGTCGGCGAGTCGAGCGGCGAGTGTTGCGTCACTTTATTCGTCTTAATGGCCGCCGCTGGCAGCAAGAGCTCGGCTGTAAATGTGCTTCATTTGATGGTCTGAGGCTCTGACTCGGGTTCTGTGGTCGCGAGCGACTCCAACGAGGTGCGACTCTCATGTGAAAACTGTGGAACCTCTGGACACCTGATCCTGGTCCGAGCTCAGGGTCCTGGACTTCAGGAGCAACAAGTCGTTATTGAAACCAAGACGAAAGCTTTCAAAACAGTCGACGTTTCTTCAGATCGTCCGGTGGCGATTTATTCATTTTTTCTGTCGCTTATTCCCTTACGGGGTCACAGGGGGGCCAGTCAGTCCCAGTTTCTCAGGGCCAGAGGCGTGGGACACCCTGGACAGTCTGTCGCAGGACACACAAAACAGACAACCATTCACAGCCAGTATCCCAATCACTGTGGGAGGAAACCGGAGTGCCCGGAGTAAACCCACGCGACACAGGAAGAACATACCAACTCACACTGAAAGGTCATGAGTCGACTCCTCCTGACCTGGAAGTGAACCAGCAACCTTCTCGCTGAGAAACACAAGTAACTATTTTAAGTGAACGATTGAAACTGTTGTGTTCAGTGAAGAAGGTTGTGTTGTTGTGTTCAGTGAAGAAGGTTGTGTTGTTGTGCTCAGTGAAGAAGTTTGTGTTGTTGTGTTCAGTGAAGAAGGTTGTGTTGTTGTGTTCAGTGACGAAGGTTGTGTTGTGTTCAGTGAAGAAGGTTGTGTTGTTGTGTTCAGTGACGAAGGTTGTGTTGTTGTGTTCAGTGACGAAGGTTGTGTTGTTGTGTTCAGTGACGAAGGTTGTGTTGTGTTCAGTGAAGAAGGTTGTGTTGTTGTGTTCAGTGACGAAGGTTGTGTTGTTGTGTTCAGTGAAGAAGGTTGTGTTGTTGTGTTCAGTGAAGAAGGTTGTGTTGTTGTGTTCAGTGAAGAAGGTTGTGTTGTTGTGTTCAGTGACGAAGGTTGTGTTGTTGTGTTCAGTGAAGAAGGTTGTGTTGTTGTGTTCAGTGAAGAAGGTTGTGTTGTTGTGTTCAGTGAAGAAGGTTGTGTTGTTGTGTTCAGTGAAGAAGGTTGTGTTGTTGTGTTCAGAAGGTTGTGTTGTGTTCAGTGAAGAAGGTTGTGTTGTTGTGTTCAGTGAAGAAGGTTGTGTTCAGTGAAGAAGATTGTGTTGTTGTGTTCAGTGAAGAAGGTTGTGTTGTTGTGTTCAGTGAAGAAGGTTGTGTTGTTGTGTTCAGTGAAGAAGGTTGTGTTGTTGTGTTCAGTGAAGAAGGTTGTGTTGTTGTGTTCAGTGACGAAGGTTGTGTTCAGTGAAGAAGGTTGTGTTGTTGTGTTCAGTGAGGAGATTGTGTTGTTGTGTTCAGTGACGAAGGTTGTGTTGTTGTGTTCAGTGAGGAGATTGTGTTGTTGTGTTCAGTGAAGAAGGTTGTGTTCAGTGAAGAAGGTTGCGTTGTTGTGTTCAGTGACGAAGGTTGTGTTGTTGTGTTCAGTGAAGAAGGTTGTGTTGTTGTGTTCAGTGAAGAAGATTGTGTTGTTGTGTTCAGTGAAGAAGGTTGTGTTCAGTGAAGAAGGTTGTGTTGTTGTGTTCAGTGAAGAAGGTTGTGTTGTTGTGTTCAGTGAAGAAGGTTGTGTTGTTGTGTTCAGTGACGAAGGTTGTGTTGTTGTGTTCAGTGACGAAGGTTGTGTTGTTGTGTTCAGTGAAGAAGGTTGTGTTGTTGTGTTCAGTGAAGAAGGTTGTGTTGTTGTGTTCAGTGACGAAGGTTGTGTTGTTGTGTTCAGTGATGAAGGTTGTGTTGTTGTGTTCAGTGAAGAAGGTTGTGTTGTTGTGTTCAGTGAAGAAGGTTGTGTTGTTGTGTTTAGTGAAGAAGGTTGTGTTGTTGTGTTCAGAAGGTTGTGTTGTTGTGTTCAGTGAAGAAGGTTGTGTTGTTGTGTTCAGTGACGAAGGTTGTGTTGTTGTGTTCAGTGACGAAGGTTGTGTTCAGTGAAGAAGGTTGTGTTGTTGTGTTCAGTGACGAAGGTTGTGTTGTTGTGTTCAGTGACGAAGGTTGTGTTCAGTGAAGAAGGTTGTGTTGTTGTGTTCAGTGACGAGGGTTGTGTTGTTGTGTTCAGTGACGAAGGTTGTGTTCAGTGACGAAGGTTGTGTTGTTGTGTTCAGTGAAGAAGGTTGTGTTGTTGTGTTCAGTGAAGAAGGTTGTGTTGTTGTGTTCAGAAGGTTGTGTTGTTGTGTTCAGTGAAGAAGGTTGTGTTGTTGTGTTCAGTGACGAAGGTTGTGTTGTTGTGTTCAGTGACAAAGGTTGTGTTCAGTGAAGAAGGTTGTGTTGTTGTGTTCAGTGAAGAAGGTTGTGTTGTTGTGTTCAGTGAAGAAGGTTGTGTTGTTGTGTTTAGTGACGAAGGTTGTGTTGTTGTGTTCAGTGAAGAAGGTTGTGTTGTTGTGTTCAGTGACGAAGGTTGTGTTGTTGTGTTCAGTGACGAAGGTTGTGTTGTTGTGTTCAGTGAAGAAGGTTGTGTTGTTGTGTTCAGTGAAGAAGGTTGTGTTGTTGTGTTTAGTGAAGAAGGTTGTGTTGTTGTGTTCAGTGACGAAGGTTGTGTTGTTGTGTTCAGTGACGAAGGCTGTGTTGTTGTGTTCAGTGAAGAAGGTTGTGTTGTTGTGTTCAGTGAAGAAGGTTGTGTTGTTGTGTTCAGAAGGTTGTGTTGTTGTGTTCAGTGAAGAAGGTTGTGTTGTTGTGTTCAGTGACGAAGGTTGTGTTGTTGTGTTCAGTGACGAAGGTTGTGTTCAGTGAAGAAGGTTGTGTTGTTGTGTTCAGTGAAGAAGGTTGTGTTGTTGTGTTCAGTGAAGAAGGTTGTGTTGTTGTGTTTAGTGACGAAGGTTGTGTTGTTGTGTTCAGTGAAGAAGGTTGTGTTGTTGTGTTCAGTGACGAAGGTTGTGTTGTTGTGTTCAGTGACGAAGGTTGTGTTGTTGTGTTCAGTGAAGAAGGTTGTGTTGTTGTGTTCAGTGAAGAAGGTTGTGTTGTTGTGTTCAGTGAAGAAGGTTTTGTTGTTGTGTTCAGTGACGAAGGTTGTGTTGTTGTGTTCAGTGACGAAGGTTGTGTTGTTGTGTTCAGTGAAGAAGGTTGTGTTGTTGTGTTCAGTGAAGAAGGTTGTGTTGTTGTGTTCAGTGACGAAGGTTGTGTTGTTGTGTTCAGTGAAGAAGGTTTTGTTGTTGTGTTCAGTGACGAAGGTTGTGTTGTTGTGTTCAGTGACGAAGGTTGTGTTGTTGTGTTCAGTGACGAAGGTTGTGTTGTTGTGTTCAGTGACGAAGGTTGTGTTGTTGTGTTCAGTGACGAAGGTTGTGTTGTTGTGTTCAGTGAAGAAGGTTGTGTTGTTGTGTTCAGTGACGAAGGTTGTGTTGTTGTGTTCAGTGACGAAGGTTGTGTTGTTGTGTTCAGTGAAGAAGGTTGTGTTGTTGTGTTCAGTGACGAAGGTTGTGTTGTTGTGTTCAGTGACGAAGGTTGTGTTGTTGTGTTCAGTGACGAAGGTTGTGTTGTTGTGTTCAGTGAAGAAGGTTGTGTTGTTGTGTTCAGTGACGAAGGTTGTGTTGTTGTGTTCAGTGACGAAGGTTGTGTTGTTGTGTTCAGTGACGAAGGTTGTGTTGTTGTGTTCAGTGACGAAGGTTGTGTTGTTGTGTTCAGTGAAGAAGATTGTGTTGTTGTGTTCAGTGAAGAAGGTTGTGTTGTTGTGTTCAGTGACGAAGGTTGTGTTCAGTGAAGAAGGTTGTGTTGTTGTGTTCAGTGACGAAGGTTGTGTTCAGTGAAGAAGGTTGTGTTGTTGTGTTCAGTGACGAAGGTTGTGTTCAGTGACGAAGGTTGTGTTCAGTGAAGAAGGTTGTGTTGTTGTGTTCAGTGACGAAGGTTGTGTTCAGTGAAGAAGGTTGTGTTGTTGTGTTCAGTGAAGAAGGTTGTGTTGTTGTGTTCAGTGAAGAAGGTTGTGTTGTTGTGTTCAGTGACGAAGGTTGTGTTCAGTGAAGAAGGTTGTGTTGTTGTGTTCAGAAGGTTGTGTTGTTGTGTTCAGTGAAGAAGGTTGTGTTGTTGTGTTCAGTGAAGAAGGTTGTGTTGTTGTGTTCAGTGAAGAAGGTTGTGTTGTTGTGTTCAGTGACGAAGGTTGTGTTGTTGTGTTCAGTGACGAAGGTTGTGTTGTTGTGTTCAGTGAAGAAGATTGTGTTGTTGTGTTCAGTGAAGAAGGTTGTGTTGTTGTGTTCAGTGAAGAAGGTTGTGTTCAGTGAAGAAGGTTGTGTTGTTGTGTTCAGTGAAGAAGGTTGTGTTCAGTGAAGAAGGTTGTGTTGTTGTGTTCAGTGACGAAGGTTGTGTTGTTGTGTTACTATCATCAGCAGCTGCTCTGAGCTCAACAACTGTCGTCTTTAAAAGGAAGAATCTTTAGGTCTTTATTGTCGTCAAACTCAAGCATCGACTGTTTCCTTCAGACGGTTCAAGGTCGGGTGTCGCAGCTGTGACCTTCATGAAGGCAGAGCGACAGGTGTGCGACAGGTGTGCGTCATGTGTAGCTAATCTTCCACATTATGGTTCTGGATAACAGACGCCGCACAGGCCGCGTGCTCAAAACTGCAGTAATTGAATCTGGAATACTTGGGCAACGTGATATTTGTAGCAAAGGTTGGGGAGATTCTGCTGAGGCTAAATTTAGCGACGCCTCATCATTCACTTTGGGTTTCTGTTACCAAAAGTATTCCGCGCTCCCAAACAAGACGTTGGGCGTCCACCGAGGGATTGTGGGATTTTTTTTAACACCCGCTGCACCTCCGCCTCGCGAGGGCACGAGCGCGTGGATAGCGTTTCAGCGCGACAATCCACACCAACTTTGGAAGACGAGGTCAGCGAATGGAAATCCTCGCCTGGACTCGGACGAGGCGTCGCTTCGGAGACGACAAGTGACTTGTTTAGAAAAACACGACGAGTCGCAGTCGAAACAAACACTTCGAGGTCATAGGTCACTCAAGGATTTGACCTTGACTTTAGGACGACCTTCAAATGACCCGCGGTCACACTACTACCTTCAACTGTTACAATCAAACGCCTTCACCGTCGCTCGTGGATGATCTTTCAATCACCTCTGAAGGAGAAACCATCAGGCTGCTCATAACACAAGTGCATTCAAATCCATCTCAAACCATCTCCTGCCACAACTTGAAAACTACAAATACACACATGATGTAATAAATACACATATGATGTAATAAATACACACATGATGTAATAAATACACATATGATGTAATAAATACACACATGATGTAATAAATACACATATGATGTAATAAATACACATCTGAGTAAATAATAAACTATCAACTCTTTTGACCACATTTTGATCAGATGTCAACCTTGATTTATGTAAACTATTGTCTTCAACTCTTCATAGCAAGTAATTCTTCTTCTTCATCCTCTTCTTTCTCTTCTACTTCTTCATCATCATCATCATCATCATCCTCTTCATCATCATCCTCTTCATTATCTTCTTCCTTTTCTACTTCTTCATCCTCTTCAACATCATCATCATCATCCTCTTCATCATCATCCTCTTCATTATCTTCTTCCTCTTCTACTTTTTCATCCTCTTCTTCTACATCATCATCATCATCATCCTCCTCCTCCTCTTCATCATCATCCTCTTCTTCTACATCATCATCATCCTCCTCCTCCTCCTCCTCCTCCTCTTCATCATCATCATCATCATCCTCCTCCTCCTCTTCATCATCATCCTCTTCTTCTACATCATCATCATCATCCTCTTCTTCTACATCATCATCATCATCATCATCATCCTCCTCCTCCTCTTCATCATCATCCTCTTCTTCTACATCATCATCATCATCCTCTTCTTCTACATCATCATCATCATCATCATCCTCCTCCTCTTCATCATCATCCTCTTCTTCTACATCATCATCATCATCCTCTTCTTCTACATCATCATCATCATCATCATCCTCCTCCTCTTCATCATCATCCTCTTCTTCTACATCATCATCATCATCATCCTCCTCTTCTTCTCCTTCACTCAGGTGCACCTCCGTGATGAGTCTCCTCCGCTCACACCTGTTGCTCGGCTCACGGTCTCGCTCCCTCAGCAGAGTCTGACAGGCGTTCGCAGGATAATCCAATCTCAGCTCAGGACATTTGTTTTCACTTTCTTCGGGCTCACGGCCACCGGGCGGCTGATCGCTCATTATTAGCTGCTCGTAAATACAGTCCGGCGCATCCTTCTCCGCTCAAACACCTCATGAGCACTTTCCTGCGCCGGTAAACAAGCAGGAGCTCGTGAGGCGGACGCGTCTGGAATAACGAGTCCATCAAACGAGGCCAGGAGTGAGACGTGGAACATGATCTCACGACACACACTTTATGGAGCAAAACTGTTCAAACGCTCACATTTACACCAGAAACAAGAAGATCCTTCAGGGAGATGGACATGTTTGAGTGAATGAAACCTCAGCATTATTCTCTGCACTGGAACCACAAGAAGAAATGTGTCTTCTTACATTTAACCTTTTGCACAAAGACTCGTGACCTTCAAATCAATAATAATAATAATAATAATCATTGAACTTTTGTTGTGTTTTCTTGATTCATGTTCAAACCTTTACTACAATATTTGCTACTTAATCAAAACATGAGAGTTAAATAATATTTAATAACACACTGATGATACAATAGAGTCACACATCACAACAACACACACACACACACACTGATACAATAGAGTCACACAACACAACAACACACACTGATACAATAGAGTCACACATCACAACAACACACACACTGATGATACAATAGAGTAACACACACTGATACAATAGAGTCACACAACACAACAACACACACTGATACAATAGAGTCACACAACACAACAACACACACACACACTGATGATACAATAGACTTAGACTTAGACTAAGTACTACGTACTAAGACTTACAATAGAGTCACACATCACAACAACACACACACTGATACAATAGAGACACACACACACACTGATACAATAGAGTCACACACACACACTGATACAATAGAGTCACACACACACACACTGATACAATAGACTTAGACTAAGTACTAAGACTTACAATAGAGTCACACATCACAACAACACACACACTGATACAATAGAGACACACACACGCTGATACAATAGAGTCACACACACACACTGATACAATAGAGTCACACACACACACACTGATACAATAGAGTCACACACACACACACACTGATACAATAGAGTCACACACACACTGATACAATAGAGTCACACACACACACTGATACAATAGAGTCACACACACACACACACACACACACACACACACTGATACAATAGAGTCACACACACACTGATACAATAGAGTCACACACACACACTGATACAATAGAGTCACACACACACACACTGATACAATAGAGTCACACACACACACACTGATACAATAGAGTCACACACACACACACTGATACAATAGAGTCACACACACACACACTGATACAATAGAGTGCAGCATGACTTTAAGATCATGTGTAGCTTCACATGGATGTGTTAACAGCGAGACATGAGACGACATACACACATACAGACTAATGTGAAGAAGGTCGACGAAGGTGGTCTCACTCGCAGGTGTGTGTTCTGCAGACGTCGCCCTCTGACCGGCTGCTAAAGCAGAACAAGCGGTGCATTGATCGCAGAAGATACCAGCCCCTCTAACCTGCTGAGTGCTCAGTTCCAGTGAACAATGAAGTTCACAGCACGTCGATACATTATCCTATTGAGTGCTCGCCGTTTAGCAGAAGATTGATGAGCTCCAGGCTCACGACCAGGAAGTCAAACGGTGTCAAAACCACCTCTTTCTACTCCAAACATTCCTTTGTCGCAGACACTTGCTGCCGATGAAACCAGCCTCACGTGAGCAGGTCTGCTGGAGGCTGATGTTCTTCAAAACTACCCGGAAGAGACGCCTTCCTTCCGACAGCCTCAGACTGCAAATCCCCAAAGACACTAAATGATGTACAAGTGGATTTATTACAGTAGGTTCCTATAAATCTCAGCTGGCCGGAGCTCCAGGGAGAGGTTAATGGATTACAAAGGGATGTGGTATCGAACCTCAGTAGAAGTTTATACACCTCATCAATATGTGAAACGCTATTGATCATTCAGACCTTGATGAATTAAATTCATACACGTGAGCGCGTGACAAGGTTTGGTCGAGACCAGAGTCTGGGAAACTGGGACACGTCAGATGATGATCCACTGGAGGGACAGGAAGCATCAGGTCTTTCATCTTCACTTGATGAGAAGCTTCCGCCGCACAAGTGGCAACATCAGTGCATTTATGTCGTTTCCTGAGCATAACCTGGTTTACTAGAGTCATAGAGGGTTAAAGTGAATAGTTTTAATCGACTGGATTAGATTAGTTCTGCTGAGATGGAGGAAAAAAGAAGAAAAATTACATTATCCTGGAATTAGACAATTATCTGACAGTTCCATGATGTAACTTCCCTTTGACCACTGATGGACGACTGCTGTCGTTTCTCCTCGTGAACAACCCAAGAAACATCACCACGAGTGATATAAATATATTATTAATGATATAACATCACCACGAGATATTATTATAAATATTATATTATTAATGAAATCACATCACAAGATATTATATTATTAATGATATAACATCATGAGATATTATTATAAATATTATATTATTAATGAAATCACATCACAAGATATTATATTATTAATGATATAACATCATGAGATATTATTATAAATATTATATTATTAATGAAATCACATCACGAGATATTATATTATTAATGATATAACATCACCACGAGATATTATTATAAATATTATATTATTAATGAAATCACATCACCATGAGTGATATAAATATTATATTATTAATGATATAACATCACCAGTAGATATTATAAATATTAAATTATTAATGATATCACATCACCACGAGATATTATTATAAATATATTATTAATGATATAACTTCACCAGTAGATATTATAAATATTAAATTATTAATGATATAACATCACCACGAGATATTATTATAAATATTATATTATTAATGAAATCACATCACCATGAGTGATATAAATATTATATTATTAATGAAATAACTTCACCAGTAGATATTATAAATATTATATTATTAATGAAATCACATCACCATGAGTGATATAAATATTATATTATTAATGAAATAACTTCACCAGTAGATATTATAAATATTATATTATTAATGATATAACATCACCAGTAGATATTGTAAATATTATATTATTAATGAAATAACTTCACCAGTAGATATTATAAATATTATATTATTAATGATATAACATCACCAGTAGATATTGTAAATATTATATTATTAATGAAATAACTTCACCAGTAGATATTATAAATATTAAATTATTAATGATATCACATCACCACGAGATATTATTATAAATATATTATTAATGATATCACATCACCACAAGATATAATTATAAATATTATATTTAAAATATTACTCAAACAGTTCAACATATTTAGACCAGTGTACATGGAGAAACCAGCAGGTTGCTCCCAACATTGCTTGGAAAATCCACCAAACGGATCATCAACTACGATGTCGCGTCTGTCGCGTCTGTCGCGTCTGCACTTGTCAATCAACTAGTTAAGGATATATTTTGAATGTATATGAATAGTTAAGACGGAGAGTATTTTTCAAACAATGGCATGTTTTCAAATATGGTTGATGTTTGTTGAGTGACTTGTGGAGGATCTTTATCATTGGACTGGAGATCCTTGTGAAACATATCGATGTAAAACTATTTTTGACTCATTTGTCTTTCGTACATTTTACCGTCACCTGTAGAGCAAAAGGAAAGAATGTTGCCATGGTTACCGCACAGCTAAACCATATTTAGAGGAAACATTTGTATCATTCATGTAAACGCAACAAAAAGTACCTGATCTATTGTGGGCCAGTGATTCATTTCCAAAGTGTTACCATCTCAGTCAGGAAGTCGTTAGAAAAGACATCGAGTACAAACTGCTATTGTAATCAAATACACAATTTTTACATGTCAATATTACACTCATGTTTTTTTCCTCTTCCTGCTCTTGGGGTGTTAATCAGGACGACAGGAAGACTAATCAGAAACGTGATACTCAACTGGGATTCAGACGAAGCGCTGGTGTCTTTACTGGAAGTCAAGTGTTAAACAAATTGCAGGGATGTAAACCAATAATGGACTCCAGGAAATGATCAGTTAATTTAAATCCACTGATGTAGGACAAGTATTGTTTTACAGCTCAATGGTCTCAGTTTATCACTGATATGATGCTTTTCTTGTCGGTGACTGGTCAGGTGTGTCTTTGTCTCTGCATCTCTTTCAAAACATGAATTCAAGGAATCATATTCGGAAGAAACAATATTTATTGTAAGTAAGTAAGTTAGTAATATTTATTTATATAGCGCTTTTCCAGACCAAGGTCACAAAGCGCTTAAACAATCAAAACAATACTCAAAAAAGTATATACTTTAAAGATCATGTCTAAAGATGTCACAGAAGCTTCTCTGGGAAACTTGTCGTGTCATGATGTGGGTGTTTCTCTACCTGAAGGCCTGAAGACAGAAGCTGCTCTCGCTCGTCTGTTGGTCGACTCTTGTGAGCTGGAGACACAGTGAGTAATTCAATAAGTCAAGTATTCATTTATGACTTTCCTTTTCAATCACTGGGCTTTTTCTCTCTGTAAACTTCCCCCACACACACACACAGAGTGAAAGATGATCCGCACTTCCGTCCTGGTCGCCCCTCATTGTGCTACTGTAGCTTAATTACACAATATTAGCAGAGTTTTGTGTAAAGATCACTCACCGTGGGAGGCCCGACACAATCTGGACCCGAGGCTTTGTCACAGAAAATAATCGCAACTGGGCTTTCGGAATTAGATTTCCGCTCTTAGCCTCCCTGACATTTCAAACCGCATGAACTAATACATCCGTTATTTGTTGATCATTTGATTATTAACGTACTTCACGAAGCAAATCAGCTGCTCTGCTGGAGACACGAGCAACACAGCAGACGTCGTCCTCGCGCCACACAAGCAGCCAGAGGAGGAACATTCATCTTGCTTCCCTCCATGAGGAGTGTGACACCGGCGTGGAACAAAGCCCGTCATCACATTCTAATCTTGAATTTCAGGGCTTTTATTTCAGCCAAATGCCCCCCCGCTGGCCTCGTGAATTATTGACAGACACACACCAGTGCGGGGGGGAAACATAAAAGAGGCTAAAAGCTGCAGCTCGTCCTCTCCTGTTGCCATCAGAAAAAAATAGCTTTTTTGGCGCCTCATGATAACTCGAGACTGAAGGTGCGACACTAGAGCAGAATTAGAAGCACAGAAGAAAACATTTGTGGACATGAAATCTCTTTCTGCTTCACTCCAAACAAACATGGTGTCATTAGAAGCATTTAAAGCCATCAGGCCGGTCCAGGCTGCACACAGAGAAATACATATTTATATAATTACGGTTATAAGGATTTTTACTGATGTAAAGAGTTATTTATTTAGAAGAAAAAAGATAGTTTAGTTTTTCTGTTTTTTGACGTTTATCCAAAGGCAGGTCGTGAAAATTCTGTTGAAGGTTTGGGGCCTTGAAGGACTTTGACCAGACCAGACCCCACGGAAAGGTTGAATCAGTCCATCTAAACAAAGACAATAACCCGTAACATCCAGAACCTGAACTCAACGTGTTGTTCATTTCATTTATTTATTTTCTAAACTTTTAACCTCTTATTTCACTCGTGAAAACATCTCATGAGTGAAATAAGTCTTGATTTATGGTTTATGTGAGAAGACAAAGTAAAGCCAAAAACATGGGAGTGATGACTAATCATGAGTTTAGGAAATAATTACAATAATAAGAACGAGTTTAGAACGATCATAAAACAGGAAGTGAGACGACGCTGCTTCATCTAAAGAGTGTTTTATCTCCACGAACACGAAGAAAACGAGCTACACGTCAGGAAGACACTTGAGAATCCGTCTGTTCGAGGCTCCTCAGCCCCGCGAGCGCCGTGTCGTGATGAAGAAGCAAGAAGATGAAGTGGGTCGATGGACGGAACACAAGAGGCATCAGTGCTGCTCCTGATTCTTAATCCACCTCACTGTCGTTACTGGCACCTTCAGGTCGCCTGAGCTTGTCCACCTGTTCGTTGATCTGTCCGTCCCCTCCTGGACGGTCCTCCGCGAGACCAGCCTCTTCTATATGGCTCGCATCCTCATCCAGACTCTCCTCCTCGCCCTGGACCGCCATCCGGACCTGGTCTTTCAGATCCATTGGTAAAGTTCCCTCCAGGAGTTCGGTGGCGCTCGTCTCGCCGCCGACGCCGTTGGAGGTCAGCAGTGCATCGTGGGGGACGTGGCGTCCGTCCTTGGCAGGAGACGAGTTGGACGACTCGGCGCTGACGGGAGAGATGTCGCTGCTGCTGTGGTTGAGCGACTGCGAGCCGGAGACGGACGCAGACTTCAGCGGGATCTGCCAGGCCGGGATCTTGGGGACGGCAGGTGTGGAAGGAAATTGTTTTCTGAGCGGGAGAAAGAAAACGATGTCAGCCTTCGCTCCTGAATTACAAATCAATGCTTCGTTCTCTAGACGTCTTCGGCTTCGGAGGATCATCACAATATTCAAACGTGTGAGCAAACATCAGGGTCCATATACGTGTGATCTATAGGAGGGTCCCCAACATCTGGGTGTCAGCATCACATTCAAAAACTGACCTTCAGATAAAATAAGTCATAGGTTTGTGTTTCACAGCCTGATGTCCCTTGATGGTTTTTTCAAAACAAGACACATTTCAAAAGGTAATAATCAAGTTGTTTTTTCCTTCTGTGAGGCCCAGTGACTAATGCCTCACCTGGACCCAGGTTATAAACCTTAAATAGAAATATAAAGATATACAGTAATAAAGAAATACTTTGATAATCATGGGCATAACACGACTTGGTAATTTCCACACTAGTGTTTGTGTTGCTGATTGTTCTCCAGGCTCTGAAGCATCTTTCTCTGATGTGATTCAATCTTTGCTTAGAAACCTGTGTCCACACCCAGAACAGCCAGATGTTCACACACCTGGCGAGGAACCGGAATGAAGGGAAGATAATACGACTAAAAAGATTCAATGCAGCTTTTGAGGTTAAAAAGGAAGCAGAATTATACTTTATACTAATGGGATCAGAACTTGATGAAAACTTCAGAAATGGTTTCAAAGTAACGTTTGGACGGAGGAAGGCGTTTGTATTTGCCGAGGAAGGTAAACGTTAAAAGGATTAGAGCCGACGAGGGAACAAAACAAGCACAAGTTTATGGGATTTGTTTCTTTTCTGCCGCGGCTCCATCACTGACACGTGTCGTCATGAACGCTAATGTCCAGACTGAGCGTCTCCGTCTGATGAGTTTGAAGGACAAACGCAGTGAGAGGACGGACCTCAGGTGGACAAAAACACCACTTATGGGCCATTACATTATGACCACGGTTTGACACGGTGAAGCACAACGTTCAAGGACATTTGTGCAACAGATTGTAATGCGTGATGAAACAAAATCATTTTTAAATTATGTTTTTCATGAGCGACGTTCAAAGATGTACTTGAAAACCGGCTCAGAGTTGCCATTGTCACATTGTTTGATCGAAACAAAGAGTTCTTTAAGAACCATGAGCCGTTTCTCAGCCGGAAATCGATGAAACCAGCCTCAGTGAGGAGGTCCATCAAGCCACGCACGACCCGTCGGCTGGAAGCCACTCCTTGCACGCTCACACTTCGCTCCGGCGTCCTTCGATGAAGCCACTCCGACTGGAGGTGATGTCAAACCGAAGATGAAAATGCTTTGTAATAGTGTTTTGTCGGAGAACTGCTGTCCCTGAATCACAGCAGATGATTCCATACTTCAGTGACACGACCAGTAAATAAATGTGTTCGAGTGGAAGGACGTTCTCGACGATGATACTTTTCATATACGGGTGCAAACATGAGGATTTGGTGTCTTTTTTAAATTAATAGCCAGGTCCATCAATATCTAACGAGATAAAAAACAATCAAGCTTGACATCACCAGCTTTATATTTTAAAAATCAACACCCGAACAAATAAAATAAACATATCTTGAACTTGTGTTACCTGCCGAGCAGCAATCCTTTCAAAGAGGCAAGTTCCGTTTTTAGTTCTCCGACTGTTTGACTGTCCAGGATGCGGTTATTAGCAGACGACGTCTGGAAGGAAACACAACTTTAACTGAGATTCAAATAACTAGCAAAACACTTGTTATGAACACTTTTAATATCATATATCAAACACCGACTGATGCGACAAACATGACCAGTGTCTGTCGCTCCTTCTGCTGATCAGGATCATGCAGGAAAAACAGTGAAGCAACAACATCAGCGTCTTGCTCATAAACCAGAGTCGTAAACAGAATAATGGATTCTGGAATTATTTGGCTCCAAATCTCAAGGGTACACATTGTTATGGAGTCTCCGAGAAACATAGTTGGAGACCAGTGATTTAGAAAATTGCTACATTCTTCCTCTATTCCGACAAGAAAAGCAAATTGAGGAGTCAGGCCTGAAGAGACCAGAGAACGAGAGGGAAAGAAAGTGTAATTAAGAGTCTTCAGAGGAAGCTTGTTAGGAAGTGTGGACCCCCTATCGAGGGGAGACGAATAACTTGGACTCTTTGGCTTGTAATTAAATCTAAGAGAAATTAATTTAATCACATCTAAAAAGGGATCAGACTCATTTGCGGTGGAAAGGAGGAGGCAGAGGAGGACGGGATCTGGAAGAGGGAGGTGAGGAAGGCTTTTTTGGGCCGTTATCTGCCTTCTAAACACACAGATAAGATGTGAGCAGCATCGACGGCCTGCTCAAGACGTTCTTATTACAGCCTCACCTCATTAGAAGCTTCTTAATCCCTCGCCTCCCGGAGGTGCTGCTGTAATAGGCTGAGATTCTCTCCATTTTGGGCCGACAAAAAAAATTAATTGCTGAAGACGAGATAAACTTCAGTGACGAGCCAGGTGATCCGGCCGCTGACATGTGATCACATGTGTGGGTTGTAAGCCCATCATAACAACGCAGGTCCGACCCGGTGCTTCGTATTATGCAACATTATTGCGTTTTAAGTCTTGGGCGGTAACTGGATATGTGACGGACTGAGTGCTCCTCACATGTATACGATCTCACATCACGGCTTGTCACACAACACTCCCTCTGACACATGTCTTATTAAGTCTGAAGAAACCTAATTAAATGTTGATTCAGTGCTGGATTTCAGCTTTGAGACACATTATGTCGGAGCATCTACACGCCAACGGAGTGGAGGGCTCCGGCGTTAAGTGCACTATGGTGCCGGCTGAGTGCTGCCATATCAATGACAGCAGCCATCGAGCAAGAGAACGTTGACCCGGAAGTGCTGACCACATGACGAATCAAGATGTTTTACAAGCCTGTGAATATTACTTAGAGATTCTAAACAGTTCTGAAGCATCAGCGTCTTTCTACACACTTTCTTCCACCATCTGAAAGTTTTTATCTATACTATTTATATACATTTGCAATTTGTTCTCTCTTTGCACGTTGTTCTTGTTCTTGCTTTTATGAAACTTGCTGCACCTTCTATCGTCTGCTATGAACTGGAAATCTAACCGAAGGAGATATTAATAAAGTCTATCTAATGTAATATAATAATAAAATAACTTACAGACTTTAAAACATTTTTTAATTACATTTGTACCGTACACGTTGCCTCGTACAATTATTTAAAATACATAAATATCACAAAATACTCACACAAATAGATTTAAATCCAACATAAAGTCTTACATATCATGTTTATAACTGAAAATTTGATTTGAATTGATTGAATGTCTTTTAAGACCTTCTAAGGACGTGTGGTAACCCTGACACTTTTAATTAACTAAAGCTTCTAAACAGACCATTTGTCCTTCAAACTGTGCAAACATCTTATTCTCTCACTGATTTAAAGTTACTTTTGCAACTAATGTGGCTGTTTTTTTTAAAACATATCTGCTGCTGAAGCAAGAAAAAAAAAGAAAAAGAAATGCATATCACATCAAGAAAATACACAGCAGCATCTCTAGTAGCACCCAAGGACGGCAGCGCATCTGGCTAAATGAAGATAAACGCCTGTGGACCATTAGCAACAAGATAGGATCTTTAACAAGGCTTGTTTAAGAGTGTCTGAAGGCAAATTAATTCATAGTTACTCTGCCGGCAGACAGTGTGTTTTCGTGTAACACGCGCATGTATATTTATGATGGAATTAGTTTCAAAAGGAAGTCCCCAGAGGAGTGTTTTTGAGTGGAATCGCTGCTACAGTGAATTGATTTCACTCCATTTATGCTCTTTCCCACTGGCAGTTTGTCTCGCACACGCAAAGAGGCGGTTTCTAATCTTCTATGTAGTATCCACTAATAAAGAGAGCCATCAGTGAGTTGAGACAGCAGGGCAAACAGAGTTAACAGGCAGATTTGTAACGATAATGGGGCAGAAATAGACTTGTCTGTTTAACATCAGCCATGAATCATCCCAGAGGCACATTTATCCTCCAGTGAGGAGTGTAAAACCGCTGCAGCCGGAGTTAAAATAACCGAGGAAATTGAGAAAAGCAGCAAACTGGAACTGGCACTGAGGTTTCAATTTGTGCAGCGTCAGCACCTACACGTGTTGCCGTGTGGACATGAGTCAGACGCCCGTAATGAGGTTGCCAGTTTGGTGACAAAATGCTCCGAGCGGTCTCCAAACTACAAGCAATATTTACTTAGCAGCTGTCGCAGCTCCATGTGTTTTTGGTCAAAGTCACATTTCCATGTCGAGAGGCTTAATTGGAAAGCGTGGCACACTTTGAGCGAGCGCTGGAGAAAAACCCCAAAACCCACCATCGGCCAACGATAAGTATCTTTCCAGCCAACATGTGTTTCTCCTCAAACACGTGAAAACTATTTGACAATTTGTGACAACAAGCTACCCTTGTGAGTTTAAAATGGACAATATAACTATAAAGCGAGTTTATGATTTCGTTTAATGGGTGTTTTCACGTGAAATATACTTTTTACACACTGCTGCCACTTACAGAGCATCCGAGGCTTGAATTACAGCGCGAGAGGGAAAAGCATCTTAATGTGGCATTAAAGTTGTGTTGTTCATCGTCTCATCGCTCACGTATCACTTAAAAGATGAGTTAAAGCAGCACAAAGGGAGCTGCGGGTTTCTTGATTAATCTCATCCTGAGGAGAGATTCATATTTTCCTCTAATGTTTGTGCTGAAGCAGATGTGTCTGCATATGTTTGGCTGCGATATCCAGATGCTAGAGTGAAACACCCATGTGCTTAACAAGCTGGGGGACATAAAACACTGCCAGGGATTCAGAGGTTCTTCTTCTTCTCGTCGCACACAAAACAGCTAATTATGAGCGGTTATAAAACACAGACAGCGTTTCATGTGGGCACGCCGGTTTGAAGACAATCCTTCTCTGAGCTGCCAGTAGTGACGATGATCTGGGTCTATAAAAATCAAGGTGAACGACAATATGGTTAAACATTACGGCGCCTTAATGAGATCCACCATTTTTTTTTTTTTTTGCAGAGTGTTCTGATGATAAACTGTGTAATAAGCGTGTCCATCAGAGGCGGTTATGATCACAGGTATAAAAAGTGTCTTTGGTAACACAGCCTGTTCTCTCATCAATCTTTAGTCCTGTTTTTATTTGCCAGAGTTTGTCCAACAATCAATATCTGAGCTGGTTTAAAGGTGTGATACAGGCCGAGAGAGATAGTTGAGCACAACATAAACAATTCTAACACGAGTTAGGGAGAGTTCTTGTGCGGACCCGTGGTCACAAATGAAAGAAGATGCATCTCCTCCTGCTATCAAACGACGGTTACCTTTGCTGCCACCAGTTCTTGGGTGAGTTCCTGGATCCCCTGCTGCTGCTGGACCAGAAGTTCTTGCAGAGCCACCAGAGTCTGCTGGAGCTGAGTGACTGTGGGGAGAAGCAGAGTCTTTAGATCATTAAAGAAGCCTCGCTGCGACACCTCTTGGACGAGACCGTTGGAAGAGATGCATTCGTGACATTAAACTCTATCACACATTTAAATGTGGCACATTAAGGTGGTTTCAGGTTCAACGTCTTGAGTTACCCATCAGAGCAAACGCTTCCGCCGCAGCCTTTCGGGCCGAGGCCTGACAGGAGCTGAGGAATGGGGGTTGCACCTAGGATGGAGATATTAATCTCTGGTGTCTGAACTTAAATCAAATAAGGGACTCTAACCTTCCATTATCCAGCCAGACACTGGCTTCTAATGCATCTTAAATCCTCAAACGATCAACAAAGGAAAAACAAGGCTCTCATTTGGGAGGAGGCTGCCAGACAAAATGTCCCCCCTAATCCTAATAAATATTGTTCTTTTTCCATTGACTTTGAAGATTGAATTAGTTCAAGTGTTGGTGTTGGACGAGGGTGTATGATTACAAATAACACCAGGCACAGTTTGTTGCCCCTTTGCTTCCAGTCACGCGTGTATTACCAAACAATGCATTAAGTTTCCCCGAGCTGATTCTATTACAGAAAACCAATAAACATTCATATAAATCACGGGCGTGTAAAGTGTTAAATCAAGCCTAATAGGATTAACATCAACAGTTATTGTGGTGGTCCAGTGCTGAGCTTGACAGGCCAACGGTTAAAAGCCTGAGCAGCAGCCGGCGAGTCGGCACGTAAAGATCCTCCTGTCACAGAGAGGCAGACGTGTTTCTTTGAAAAAACCATCTCAGGAAAAATATTTGATCTTCCAAAGAAGCCAATATATTCCACTAACACCTGTGTTTAAATGGGTGGAGTTGAATCAATAAAGGTGGGGTGCCTGTTTGATCGTTTCATCTCGCAGAAAACTACTAAATACGAGTTTGAGCAGGATCTCCACGTCTCGCAGAAAAAAAAGAGCAAACACTTTGAATTTGTTGCTCGGCTTGTGTGACCAGCCTTTCAGAAGACGGCAATAAAACTAAAATACAACCTCCATCCCAGCTTAAGAAGGTGTTACTGTGACAGGGCGCGCTGGCTAAAATGGCCCCATTAGTGTCTGATTCCAAGTCGCCACAGAACGGTTTCTCCAGATGTGCGGGTCAATCTGCCAGCTGCTGTCACGCCGCCATTTTCAGCTCCGGCCCGAGAAGATTCATAGAAATGTCTCGTGTCTCTGAATGCGACGAGGAACGAGTCCTTCAGGAGGTGAAATGAAAGCTAGATTCTCTCAAAACAGAATCATTTGCACTTTAAATCTCATCAGTGATTATAAAAGAGAAGTTTTTTCAAACTGAAACTTCTCTTAAACAGGTCACAGCCTGGTTGTATTACTTCAAGACAGTTGATTCATTTCCATTAATAAAACATTTAATACATCGAGTTCGTCTCGTCGACAAGAACCTTACAAACCATTTGAAGTAAGATTTGTTTTTTAGGTTTTTGAATCATGTCTAATAATTACCAGTTAATGAACTAGAGGTAAAGAAATATTTATCAGTACTGCAGTCAGATTTGAACAACTTTTTAAAACACTGCGTTTTCATTTTTTTTTTTTTAATGCAAATGCTGTGAGCCACGGACCAGAGTGTGTGTGTGTGTGTGTGTGTGTGTGTGTGTGTGGGTGTGTGTGTGTGTGCGTATCATGAAATATGAGAGCAGATATGTTTGACTAGCAGCTGCTCTAAGCCGGAGTGCACACATTGTGTATTCAGTAAATTATTCAGTAAATACCTGGATATAATGTACACTACATATGTCCTTGCCAGTCTCCGCCTTAATGGCCAGCTGGTCACCAGGATGGCTCTCACTGTCAGAAGCCCAAACGCTTGCTCTCAATTCCATTACACTGACTTCCACCGGCGTCCATTAATTGCCTGAGTGAAGTTGTAGGAATATCTTAATGGGACTTGGAAGCCTTTATTCTTAAGATGAGGCTAATGCAGTCTTGGTTCAAAATGATACAAGGTGGGGCTCGAACAACTTACAGCAAAACACTGTTGCCATGACTTATATGGTGTTCTTAATCGACCCATGATGCACTTGACCTGCCGACGGCTCAAGAAGATGATGATTTAAGTGAAAACTTAACCCCAGTCAAGTAACGCGTGTGTTTTTAGGGAAGATTATTTGTGGTACACAGTTAACCAGATTGAATTGAAAATATTTGATTAGATTTATAATTACTAATCAAAGTTTGGTATTGTATTAAAAGCCCAAAATGCAGTTTTAACAATAGTGTGTCTGGCGCCCCCTAGTGTAACTGAAAAATCTAAAATACTTTGTATTGTTTTATAGTGTACATTTGTTTACAGAATAAGACGATGGCTCTCCATGAGTCCGTTTCAGAGGAAAAAGAGCCTCAGGATGTAACTCTTGTGACTGACAGGAAATGCAAGAAAACGGTGTAAACATGCAACATGTGTTGATTTGATGTAAATAAACCAGTATTTTTTTTTTTATTGTGACATTTAACTTCATAACGCATTTGATCAAACGTTATCTTCAGCCGGTGATGTCGCGCGACGATGTAAAGACGAAGAAAGCGTCGTGGTTACAGGGGAGTGAGTTCGAGGTAAAGGAAGACGGAGAAGATTCTAATTGCATCCTCACTCCTGGACTGCTAACGACAACAGTCATTAACTACAATAGCAGCTCGACGGCCGCAGTCGTAGCACATTAGTTCACCGGCTGAAGAAGAGACCAACACAAGCGTTCGCACCAACAGGCTGAACCAGCTTTGTGTGTTTGGCCAATCTCCAGGAATTGATAAGGCTGGAGCAAAATGGGCCAGTGAAGCGCCGGCGGAAACACGTTTGCATAGTTGGGAGAAAATTGACCATAAAAGAGAACGTATTTGTTAATCAGATTTCTGGGCGACACACCTTGCATGCAAGGACACAGACCGTCCTCAGAGAACCTCCCGGAGGACAATGGCCTGTTGTTGATGCATGTTATACAAGTATAGACCGTTGGGTTGAATTTGACAATGAAAAGAAATGTTCAATAATGGATTTTTGACGTGCATGACATGTGGCATAATGACTAAAACTTAGTTGATTCAGTTGATTTTTTTTAAAGATATAACTGAAGCTTCCCAACGGCAAAGTCACAAAATAAAAAATACATATTCTAATAAAAAAAAAAAGTAATTGCTCAAGTCAAATAAAAGTCTGCTTTTATCTCCAATAGTGTTAATATCAGTATAATAATTGTCAAATCTCCAAAACCAATATGTAAAATACAGCATAGATCAAATAATCTATCAGACATAACTTTCAGACGAATGATGTTCTTGGCAGCTTGTCAGCCGAGCATGTTCTACTCAGTTACTCATCAGTGACTTGAGATTCTTGACAGAGAATGGATTCGATTTCAGTGATACTTTACAAACGTAAAAACTTTTTTGTGAACGTAACTTTCATTTGTAATACGCTTTTTTATTCAACACACCTTCCCTTGCTTCTTTTTAGATACATTTTAGCAGTTTATTTGGTAAACCTCATTCATGACTCATTTTTATTTGTCACCGATATCGCTCAAAATGTAAATAAAGTGTACATATCCTTAAGGATTTGTTGACATAAGCAACACTAGCTGGTTATATCACCAAGAACATATATTATGAATTAATAAACGTCATAAAATATTAACATGTATGTCACATACACCAAAAGAGACCATGGAAGAAGCAAAGTGATCTCAATATTCCACATTTAAGGTAAATCGAAGGCCTCGACACACAGCTTAGTTTAATCTTCTCCGAGGAAGTTTCATCTGCATCTTCTTCAATTTTTAATTACACCGACGAAGAGCGGCTGAAGTAACGCGTGTCTGACAGCTGGGTTGAGATTCCTCACCTGTCCAGCATGGACGCCTCACCTGTCACTGGAAACTTAATCACTCCGGGGCCACGCGGTGCCGCACTAAAACAACACACACTCGTGTGTGTGTGTATTTGTGCGTGTGCGTGTGTGTGTGTGTGTGTATGTGTGTGTGTGTGCGCTCACACAAAATTAAAAGCAACCCCTCCTTAATGGTGAAGAAGGTACGTGATGATGACGGCGGGCGGATGTTTGGCTGGAGCTCATGTCGGCGCGAGAGGCGAGAGATGAGAGAGGGATGAATGTGGAGAGGGTGAGAAAGGATGAGTGCAGGGAAGAAAAGTTGTCATTTCCCAACTGCTCATTAATATTCCGAGGTTAAGAGCTTTTCAACGAAACGTAATTAATTGAGCCCGAGCCTGACAGTAAACAAGCAATTTCAAATTAAAGCGAAATGACAGCGGCGTCATTTGTTAAAAATGTGCGCGGCCCCCGATTTTGGCGACAGATAAATGAGGGAAAATGTTAAGGAGGGAGAAAGTGATGAAGATATTAATCTTCACCTGTCTGTGTCAGCGTGCCACTCATCGTCGCGATGCTGCTCTCCATCCTCCGCAGATGCTGCTTGTCCTCTCGCCATCCCATAATGAGGGGAAGGATGCATTTCTGCAATTAAAAACGTGGCACAATATTAGACCTCTCTCTTGTGGGAAAGGACAGGAAGATGAGATGGAAAACACACACTCACACAGACACACACACACACACACAGACACACACACACACACACTGGACCACCAGGAGTCCAAACGTCATTTCACTGCACGAGTGGCTCATTGTGTAAACTGTCTGATTAAGTGCAGCCATTTATAAAGCAGACTGTCCAAGCCAGTGATTAAAATATTTAGACTTGACACCATTAGTAAATTACTAAAAAGACCAACAACAGCTTTGATAATTGGCTGTCGGTGAATCGTGGTCATTTCAGCTTCATAAGAATCATTTTGTGTGCTCGCCGTTCAAACTCTGACATCCAAAATCATGATCACGTGTTTTAAAACATTTACATTTATATACAAATTCAGTATAACTGAGAAGTTTGACATCGAGATCGAAGTCGTCATCGTAGTAGTTTAGATCGGCAACATTGTTGGGTTGTTTCTTAGGGTGTCGGCTGAATCCTGGTTTTCCAGGATCTCTCATCCAAACAAAGACTTAACTCAACAGATACGAGGTAAAGCTCTGATGAAAAGACTAGCTTTCACTGACGTACGTAACATTTTGATTTGAATACATTATTTTTTTTTAAATGACACGGAAAACTTGCACTTTGTTATTCAGTCCGATGAACCGAGAGAAACCACTAAATCAAATCCCAGTTTGCCAACTGAAGGTCTGAGACGGAAACTCAAAGAAAGACCACCAGGGTAAAAAAATACAAAGAAAACACAGGACATGCCATCAAAAATAGTTCACCAAAACCAACGCAACCCTCATCCCTGCTGCTGCCACTGGATACATAACTCTACCAAATGATACGACCATGTGACAGCCAAATGACAGTGTGTGTTATCCGGTGAGACTGTTCGCCAGATGGGAGTCCGGCGTGTGGAGCCGAGCGAACCGCAAACTCATAAAGTAAGTTTTCTTTATTTAAAGATTTCCTGATTCCCCGGGTGACCGTGATCCGTGCCAGGTTTTCTTCCCCTCCCAGGTGGCAAGTAATAAACACTTTTTAGAGAAAAAGATTAAATGAGTGTCAACACGTGGTAATTAATAAAGGCGTCGCGGGGAGCGAGGTGTTTACAAGCAGCACTGTAACGTAAATAAAGTGCAGGCAGACGTGCGGACATATGGCTCGACTGGCGCTACGCTACATGACATGACAGCAACCTGTGCGGAGCCGCGAGGAGATCCCACCTGCCAGGTGACCGGCGGCTGGCGAGCTCTGCAGCGAGGGAAGCTGGTGCGGTTCTTCTCAAAAGACCGAAGATGACAAACGTTTTACGAGCCTTCGCTAGAGTCACACGGTCATCGTCTAATAACAGCACTGATCAAACATCGCCTTTTTCTGGCTCCGACTGAAGGTTCCTTAGAAGTTCCTGCGCCAGAATGGATGTGATTATTATCTCCATCTGGTTGTGGGTCTGCACAACCTTCTGCTCCCACAGTGAACCACCTCACAAGTCTCCTTTGTTCACGCAGTCCGTCCTCAAAATACAAACTTTACCCTCGAACACAAACCAGGAGAAGCTTATTTAGCGGCTGCTCATACGTCAGGAGGTGCATTGAAGGACTGAACCCAGTGACATCACAGCTTCAATCCTGGTAGCTTTTAATAACGCCGGCGTCGTGACCTCTGTTATTCCAGCTCCATAAATCACCAGAGCTTGATGTAGCTGCTAAACCTGCTTATTTAAATGTAACGTGTGGGAACGGCAGACCTGACGGAGCAGCAGAGGCGAAGATAAAAATATTAAAATCTTATCTTAGAGTTGAGACTTACTTTGTACAGCTGATGGAAACCAAAGGCAAAGCCCACCATCAAAAAGGTGAGAGTGCCGTAGTCTCTCAACCGGTATCCTGGTGGACCTGGAGAAGATGAGCACACATAAGTTTGCTAGAAGAGAAGGTATGAAGGATGGGTGAGAAGGTCAACATGATTCAGGGCAGGGGTCTCAGACTTGAAGACCACAGACAGTTTGTGGCCTTTGACACGATAATGACTCTACATACAAGGTTTTTATCAGCACTGGCCGAACAAGAGACTCAATCTTAATATATTTATATTAAGATGTGTGACTCTATTGTATCATAAGTGTGTGTGTGTTGTTGTGATGTGTGACTCTATTGTATCATCAGTGTGTGTGTTGTTGTGATGTGTGACTCTATTGTATCATCAGTGTGTGTGTTGTTGTGATGTGTGACTCTATTGTATCATAAGTGTGTGTTGTTGTGATGTGTGACTCTATTGTATCATCAATGTGTGTGTGTTGTTGTGATGTGTGACTCTATTGTATCATAAGTGTGTGTTGTTGTGATGTGTGACTCTATTGTATCATCAGTGTGTGTGTGTTGTTGTGATGTGTGACTCTATTGTATCATCAGTGTGTGTGTGTTGTTGTGATGTGTGACTCTATTGTATCATCAGTGTGTGTGTTGTTGTGATGTGTGACTCTATTGTATCATCAGTGTGTGTGTTGTTGTGATGTGTGACTCTATTGTATCATCAGTGTGTGTTTGTACAAAACTCTCTTTTCATTAAAATATTGACATTAGAAAATGATCTTAAGCTCCGCCCACTGAAAACACTTTATTTTTCTGGAGATTAAATCTTGTTGACCATAACCATGTATATAAGATATTTTTTAGAATAAAATAGGTTTAGTTTTTAATATGTAGTATGTCCTCCCATCGTTACTATTGAAATGAATAAACTGAACATGTATATTTCCATCTGATAACTACACACGAGGATGCAACAGTATTGAAGCCGACATTACAGACGTCAACATTACCATCAACATGAGGCTTAAGTTAAACATGTTCATTTTCTAATTCATCTCTGAAAACAAGGGTTTTTCGAAGCATGCAGAGCCTCTGAAAACACTCTTCATGCCGGCGACATAAGCAGATGTTATTGATGTGCGCACGTGTGATTTGACATGCAAATCAATGGCCACTGTCATGTTGAACTATGCAGCAGAATTTCAAGGTGAATGGTTCTGATTCTCCTCAAGGGCACGTGTCACTGCCATGACAGCGCTCAGGGATGAACCTGTAACCTTCCCATCGAAATTTCTTGACTCATTCCCCAACATTCATATGGTAACACATAAATTTGGGGCTTCATCAACATTAGAGCGACGATAGACCGTCACCTATCCAGGACGCTTGCTTCTGAAAGGCCTGCGAGTCCTTGGTACGAGTGGTTGACCCTGAGCAAGACTCACTGCATCATCAGGGGTCTCGGTGTGCCCCACCCACCCCCACCTCTGGAGGACCTTTCATTCTTCCTCTGCCACTGCCTTTTTCTCCAGCCCTTCCACTCTGCCATCTTCCTCTTTTTTTATTTGGTCACTTAAGCTGTGGAACTGTGGTCTCCATCCCCCGTTTTTCCAATCTCCTCTCAAATTTATTGGGTTCAGTGGAGGCCTTCCTGTCCTTCTACTGCGTGGAAATAGAGATCAGAGTATCCATTACTTCGACAGAGATGGATGCGGGTCCCCGTGCACCGTCCCTATAACAAGGACATCAAAGGGAGGTAGCCCCCTCTTTTCGGCGTGACCCCCCACACAAGACTCCCGGCTCTCACCTCATTATGCAGCTTCCTTATAGCCGTTTTGATATAAAACCCCCACGATGGACGGAGAGGCGCGAGTCTTCCTAACTACATGGCCATCCCATCAACATCACTTTCATTACAAAACATGAGATGCCGAGGGAGTCAAGGACAGTGTGGTAATAAATGAGGGTGGAATACATCTGGAATCATTGTCATATGGGTTAAGCATTACGTGGACTTCATTCTGCATCGGCAAGTCAGTGGACAGCACTCCTAACCTCTTCAGGTAATAAAGAAACAGGTTGCGTCGTGAGGTCCTGCCAGAGAGGAACATGGTTCGACACCCGGTCTTTGTGTCTGGGATCTTCATCGGGACAAGAACCTTTTTAGATACAAGTTCTCGATATAATTAGCTGCCGTGACGTGAAGCTCCGCAGGACTTCAAAAAAAGCAAACGAGTAGAAGTGAAAAGAAATGCAGGATAAAGAACTCACTCTGTGCTACAGGAACCAGGTAGGGGGTTTGGTGCGGGTGTGGGGGGCCGACAGGGCTCAGAGCCAGGACTTCCTCGGTGCTGCCGGAGCGCTGTATCGCCAGATCCACCTCCAGATCAGTCAGACCTGAAACCAAAAGACATTCAAGTTCACGGGAACAATGACTCCTGGGTAACATATTCAAACACCTCCCCAGGTGAACACCTCAAAAACAATAAAAGGGAAGTATTTTAATTCAATTTCACCACCAGCTTTAAAATTGTATTTCCAGCTCATAATTCTGAGAACCCAGCGGAGATCGAGGGAGATCAATCAAAGGGAGAGCGTGTAAAGGTTCACCGAGTGAAATCCGAGACTCTCCAAGTCTATTATCTGCCACCAAAGGCAAGAAAATCAGAGTCGCTCGACTTCTCTGGTTATATTTCCCATGTGGAGGTTTGGTGCACCCCAGACGGCAGAAATGCATTATTTTAATTCCTTCATTGTAATGTAAATGTATTACATAATTTTGCAAATGCCAATATAATTTAATCTTCAGATCTTTTTTAATGATTTTAGTGATGATTAAATTGCAATCGGGGTCCCCGGTGAAGAGTTAGATGGGAGGAGAGATATAAAACCTCAACAGCTCTTTTTGCAGGAAGGAAGGAGAATATTCCACACGTACGACATGGTTCAAAGAAATACACATCAACTAGCATCACTAAATGACATTATCCAGTCGTTTAATCAAAGTTAAATCATGGAATTACTTAATTCCCTTCTTTTCCCCTTTATCGACATTTCCTGAAAATGATTTGTTTTGTCTTAAGTATAAGATCCAGTATTTAGAGAACGATCCAGACGATGGTTTAATTCAACTAAAATGTAATGGATGATCATAACAATAAAACAGGAGTTTTTTAAAGAACTAATTCAAGATTCAACTTTAGCTGCCAAAACCACGAGCAACAAGGCATATTATAAAGTTATCAGAGTTATCAATACATTTTTAAAACACTCCTGCAGAAGCAAGAAAAAGGAAGAGTAATTCTGAGTGGCATGGAAAAGACAACAAAAAAGCCATTGTGATTGTCGGGCTCACAGATTAGGCGAGAGGACGTCCCTCATGCCACCTATTTCAATGCCCCAAGGACTGTAAATGTCCATGAAAATTGTTGAATAATTGAAGGCAAATATTGGCCAGTTGTCTCCTGCAGGTCCTGAGTGCCAGGAAGTGGCGAGCGCCATGTGCTGAGTTTGTGCAGTCAGACTGCACTGTCAAATAAGCAATAATGTGTCCCTGGACTCCGGACTCATCTGACCACAGCAGACTACATGGTGGCAGACTATTGAGTGAGGACGCTCACATCTCAGTTTCACCCACAGAGAGGGAAAAAAAACAACAACTTTCACCTTGAAATGTAAAATCCGGAAACATCTACATTTGTGTCGTCAACAAACTTAAATGTATGTACATTTTAATCACAGCACAGCTTTGATGCTGATTGTTCAGCAAATGAAAGCTTTTTGTCCGGCGCATCATAATGGAATGCATAGAAATTCATAAAGCTGTTTCCTAGTTAAATTATAGATCGCCACGTTGTGATCTGTCTATTGTTGAGGCGAACAACAACGAATGAAAGCAGCCTCAGATCTCCGTGGGAAAAAAAAAGAACAAGGTAAAAGTCAGTTTTACATATAAAAGGAAAAGACAAAATGGGTTTATTGAATTTATTAGGGGGTTCCAGAACCTGTGGAATGACCCCAAGGACCCCTATTTCAGATTAAACTGGAGGGGGTGAATTTTAAGACATAAATTACACCTAATGACGACACAATAAAGAAAGAACAATAATGAAAAGCTATTCTGTGTTTCATTATACAGTATTATTTGCCGCACCTGATACACACACAGCCTGTTTATGAGTCGCCGTATTAGCAGATGCTCAGCAAAAGCATTTGCTTTGACCTTGCCATTCTCATTGGGGCATGAAATTACGGTGCTGGCACCTCGATATTACAGCTATAAATACTGTAAACTGCATATCTGGGCAACGTTTTCTATTGTCTTTCAACATAAACCTGATCGGTATTTATTTAAAGGAAAACCCATTGCTGGCCGGGTTATTTACAGCTCTATTTCCACAGCATCGTATTCTGGGGGGCATTTTTTAAGGGCAAACGGGAGGCAAGGCTCTCACATTAAATCCTTTTTTCTGATTCTGGCACTTCTAGACTTTATGGGTCAGGACCTCTGCAGGGACAACCAATTATAAAAATTGCTTACTAAAAAAAAGGGGGCATTAAAAGAGGAGCAGATTTCCTCCCACGTCTGAGTTACGACACTAACCTTGAGAGAAATTACTCAGATTTTCAATACAATGTTTGGGGAAACAGATGCATGGCTGGAGACATAAACAGGGAGGTCAATGGGGTTTTAAGAAGCGTCAACCTCTGGAATGGTAAATAGTTCAACTTGGTTTAGTGCAACTGCTTGAAAACGTCACACTCTAAATAATGACCGCTCTCATAGTCTATTCATTTATGTATTAAAAAAGGGGACTCCGTGCTCATTTCCCCGTTTTATCACCTTGTACTCATGACAAAGTAGGCAAGGCCTAGGCTAGGTGGCGCCGTGGAGTAATTTATAACCACATCAATCCCTTAACCATCCTCGCAGGCCTTGGTCATTGTCGTTTTTGTCCGAGAGGTGAGTCGCATAACCCCACTTACAAACACCATCCTATTAAGATCCGGGATGATGAACTTTATCTTTACCCTTACCTTCATACCAAGTATGGTAATGGACCACCAATGTCCCGGCTGACCCACCCACAGTGGCCGTCTACACGGGGTGAAATCTATAAGCATTTGTTATTCAACGCCATTAAAACTTGGTGGCGTGAAAAATAAATTTCATGGCGATCATTTACGCTGAAGATGACCATCCTGGATGAAACAAGAGAACCTTGTGACCGCACAGATCAAACCTTCGGGCTCAAATGGCTAAATGTGGACAAATGGGACAAATGCCCTGTCTTTCAAGAACTTAAAATCAAAAACTTTAGTGAAATTTGGAGGCTCAAGAAACCGTTTAATCTATATAGATATAATCTTTATCTATACTTACTGAAAACCAATTCCTTTACTGGCAGCTCGGCTGAAAAATAATCTATAATAAGCAGTGCCAGTGTTAATTTTTTATCTAATCAACATGAAGCCCTTCATGTCGAATGCATTTGTCTGAAAAGTGCTTTATAAATAAAGTTGATTGAAAGTGGATTGGTCTTGGTAATGGCGTCTGCGGCAAAGTGATGTCACTTTTCTCCGCCACGGTCAACGTGACACGCTGAAAGCTGCAAAACGTTGTTGACTTTTGTTGGGGTTGGGGATTAGATTTTTCTTGGTAATTACATGTGTAACTGCTAATTGTCTGGGCTAAATTGCAGCGCCAGAGTTTCGCCCTGCCACTCCTCTCCGCTGTTGCATCTGATCGTTTCCACCGAGCGAGACATAAAGCGCATTACATTTCACTCAAACACCATAGAAGTTCCTGGATCTTGGCAGCGCGCGGAGGGAAATTGCTCTAAGATGACCCGGTTTAAACACAATCCATTTACCCGCACCTTCAGAGACCAGGAAGAAACGTCCCTGGGTTTAAAGTCGGATTTATACGACATCTTAAGTGACAAAGTTTCAATATTTCAGCCAGTTCATTTGACGACGACTCCGCGAGGACAGCTACAAATATTGGACTGCATAATTGCCAATTCATTCACGGAAATTGACAGTTGAGGAAAAACTGAAAATTGTATTTTGCAATAAATAGTGAAATAAAGCATTCCATTAACATCTCTGGGGAAGGAGGGGGATGCGAGCACAGAGGCATCCTTCAGTGAAGATTAGGCCGGCGAAATAATATGCGCTGCTGAGAATATTGTGTAAAGATTCTGCAACAAGCAATCAAAGTCGGCCCTATTTTCCCCTTCATCAGCTGTCCGGCGTAAATACTGTCACCAAGAGAATCCAATTTAAATCCCACTCCAGCGGGAGATGGTATTGTTTCATTTTATGTGTGCTTTGACATTTCTGGCTGTTAATGTGAAGTCAAATCTTGGAGTATTTACATAAATATGGCATTAAGCCATATTAGAAATTAAGAGTGACATATTTGCAGTGGTGGCAGGATGTGGAGGGAGGACCATGATTGAGTTTTGTGGTGGCCAGGGCGACACCGGCAGTTCCGTCGACCGCTGTGTGTTAACGGGAGCCTTTCAAATCAGGATTTAAACGTGCGACTCTTCAAGGAAGATTTAACCATCATACGGTGGAGTCGGGGGGAAACATGGGCACAAGGGGGGAGAATACCCAATGAAAATAAAGAAATGTCCAATTTCTACAACATTTTAATCATGTAACATCAAGTGAAGTAGATTTCCATCGATGCAGCTCCTTTTGTTCATCGTTATACACATAATATGCTTGAACCTGCTCTTTTATTCCCTCTTTGTCTTCAGAGTTTTGTGGATATTTGTTTTTTAAATGCATTTTTTTGAACATCGTTGGTTATTTTAATTTCAGATTCAAGATTCGCATCCATGCTTATGGGGAAGAGTGAAAAAAGCAGGACGTCAGAGATGGTTTCAATATATAATTTAAAAAATATCTCTGCACTTAGTGAGTAATGCTTCGATACAAACGCCAAACATTTCCTGTTTCCATGTTATACGACTATAGTGCACAAGTTCTCTCATAAATCCTGCAGAGTGCTACTTAAACATCCTTTTTGTTGACTAGAGTTGTACTCCTCTTCACCTGGACTGGCCCGGAGATCAATGTCCTCATGCAAATTGAAGGGTTCTAGTTTAGATCTACAGTGGAACGGACTTTCCAAAATAAATTTGCATTAAAGCATCATACATATTTCATGTGCATGAAGTGCAGTGAGAGCAGAACCATTTTCCAAAGCAGGATATAGAAGCAAAATGAAGATGATATATTTAGCATCAGCAGAAATGTTTTGTATCAGAGATTATCTGTCAATAATCAGAGACCGGGAGGTATAAATGATAAATGATATCTCGGGTCATTAAAGTCACGTGAGATGTGTGAACGAGCAGCAGGCGCGCATGGATTTGGTTTCAGGTTACCTTCCTCGGCCTGTGTTTACTACTCACATCAAGCATCAGAGACACTAAAACTCTTTGAAAGTCCCGAATAAGAACATATCTGTGATAAAACTCCATCAACACTGCTGTTGCCGAGCGATAAGCTGCCTGTGTCGCCGCCGCCCTGCATGATATTGAACACGCATAAATGACTTCAGAGTCATAAAGCTTTTTAACTTTTATTGCTGGAACAATATTGTGCCACGTGTCAGGAAGAATCCTGATGAATTGCGAAGAAACTGTGGAGTAAACAGATATTTGTTCCAGCGCGAGTCAGGCCTCAAATCTACAATAACAGCTAAATTAAGTAAAAGGGTTAAAATGCTGCGAGGCAATATTGATAATTCCATTGAAAATGCAGAGGGTATTTGTCAATATTAATTTTCCTGAACCCAAAGGAGCATCCCGACTGGTGTGTCATCTACTCGCAGGGCCTGAAACATGCACTCTGAAGCTAAATCGACCCCTATTACTTCCCTGAGGGCAAAGAGCGCTGACCGTAACCTTTGACCCGGACAAACCAATTTAAAAAAAACACAAATGCGTGTGCTTTTTTTTTCCCTGCAATGCATTTACATATTTACAACTCAAATGAATGTGTTCTGTTGCACTACGACCAAACAGGAAATAAACAAGTATATAAAATAAACTAAATAAATGAGTTTTGTTTTATTTTAATACACATTTAACAGCATAATTACCCAAACATATGTTTAGTAAAATAAATAATACAAGGCAAACTAATTACATTTGATTATAAAAGTATACAAAGCAAATGATAATCAACTATTTTATTTAACAAAAACCTTTTTCTAAAACACATTAAAACACATTTTAAATGCATTTTGTAGGTTTAAATATAACAGTTTAATCATCTTAGACAAATGAATACTTTAAATAAGAGTAAATATTAAAAGGTCATGAGAAAGACTTAAATGAACTTTTATTTTTCTATTTTGTTTTTTTTTACCTTAATGGAAATGGATTGCTTGAAAAGGTCAACTCTTTGCATTGAATATAGTTAAACAAATCCATACCTTTCTTCTTCAAGAACACCTTCCTCGTGGCCAAAGGACTCTGGCGTACTTTGGGGTTTTGCAGGAAGTTGACGGCTGTGGTGATCTGTGAAGAGAAGAAAGTGATTTCATTCTTTATAATGAGATGGTGTGGAAATGGAAGAGACGTCGGAGAGGAAAGCGAAGCTCAAAAGTTCAAAGTATAGTTAAGAAAATGGTTGGAAAAAAAGGTGATTTAATTCTGCATAACGACATTATCTAAGGGTGAAGTTGAAGTTAAAGCTCTCAGCTCCAAAAAAAATAAAACTCCAGCGTATGTTTAAGAAAATGGTTCATTATAAAATCAGGGAATAAACTAATGGATTCCATTTAATGTGCACTCTGGAGCCCCCCACACCCGGTGGTGAGGAGAAAGACCACCTGAGCACTTTCATACTAAATGTGGGGAATGACCAAATCAGCAGTTATAAAATTAGAGCATCAGGAGCGCCGGACAAATGGAGTATGGAGCTTAATTTGCTATTACCCTCTTAAAGACAAACTTCCATCCTAAAGTGCGCAGTGAAAGAAAATCTATACTTAATGCAGAGGTGATCATTTGTATCTAATAACTTGAGAATCATCGGCTGAAAACTTGTGTAATTCTTCCAGTTAAAAACCTGCCGTGATCAAATCAGCCGGCCTGACGGTTGTAATGACTTGAAACGTTAATGCACTAGAACGTTAAATAGCATCAGAACATCAGAAGTTTTTAAGTGCACGGCTTTCATCGATTCTATTATGTTTTCCTTCGAGATGCCCCTTAATTTTCCACGCCTGTATGCATTTCCAAGAATCTGAGGGAGGGGTAAACTAAGGCGCTGCTCAAATGGCATTAAAACATAAATTTGAAGAGGGCGCTGTGAAGTGGCGCCTCTTGAAATGGATGAATATAAAGGAATACATGGAAAAGTCGGGTGGTTTGGATGACTTATCGCACCTGTGGTCCCCATGATTCAATTGTAAAAGTCATTCCTCTAATAGGTTGAAAGGTTTTGATTACTCTTTTTCTCTTAGTGTTGAAAGATACAAAGTGATTGAGCACCCTGCCAGTGGTAATTCATTTTTGGTAATGCATATAGTATGAACTGGTTTCAATACAAAAGAGCTGCAGTTGAGACTCGGGGTGGGTGTGGCCGCCAGATTCGTTTTGGTGGAAAATAAACACGAGGCGATTACAGGTGAGGTTTGCAAACGTGTCATTAATACTCATAGGAGTCGACAGGTGGAACAAAAGAAACACTTGAGAAAAGGTGCAGTAAAAAAGGGCAGCATTTCTTTAAAAAACAATCATTTTTATTATATATATACATGTACATAATCAGATATTTAACTGCATCGCATAATATTTTAAAAATCAGCGTCTATTTTACCACTTAAATGTATACAAGATCGAATAATTTGGGTGAAAATGTTCATCTGTCATCTATTATTGAGCTACAACGGTGAACAACGTCAAGTGGCTGTAACTGATGCATCCAACATTTTTATTATTTGACAACATGTGAGAGCTTAAGTGTCCGTTTGTTCCTCTTACCTCGGTCTCTGGCCCTGCTGTATAAACGCTGTCACGTCAATAGTTCTATCCCAGGAACCTCACAGGCAGACAGTGGCAGGTGAAAAAAAACCTCTTGCACATTGAAGGTGACATGATGCCAAAATAAAAGTGCAGCAGTGGTTTTTATCAGTGAAACAAAGTCATCCCTAGAGATGCTTCTAGAATTCATTTGGGTGGTTAATGCAGACTCTGGCACGACGGTGACCTTGCTGCACATGTTACTGGAGGAGGTTTGGAATTTCCGGGATCTCCATAAGCTCACTGCTTATTAGAGTCAACCAGAGCTCTGTGTGACAAGAACATTCAAGGGCCCCTCATCCCACAGAGGGCCCAACTGAAAAATGTTGCCGTCTCAAAATGACAACATGATTTAGCCAAATAATTGAAGATATAAACGTGAATTAAGTCGAGTAAAATCCAATAGTTATCATAGTAAAAGGAGCCAGGCAGGGTGAGGCAGGGATGACCTCATATGACAGGAAAATGCTGAACGAGCAAACCTTGTTGACGTCCGCTGGAGATCTAAATAGAAGCATATTGACGAAAAAATTGTGGCGATGTAAAAAGGCCTCACATCTTGCTAAGGACCAGAGCTGGCTCAGCGGCAAACTAATGAGACACGCTTCCATTTGGTTAGTGGCAGATCTTCGGGGAAAGCAAAAGTGCTCTTCTTAGCAGATGACATAGATGCTTTGCACAAGTTCTACTCAGACATTTCAATCAATTATAACCACATTGCACCGATTTCAGTCTTGTCTTGTTATTGACTTATAGATCATCTCAGTTATAGTGTTGGGTAGCACAAGACCGGGCTTTTAGAGAGGCCAGATGGATAACACTACAAGGCACATTTAGGCTCGCAATATAAATAAAAGGAGAGGAACATGATAAATCATCTTCCATTCTCAAATTTATTGAGTCCTTTTTTTCTTTTTGGCCTAAGATGTACTTAGCCGCTTGGTAACGCTTCTCGTAAGAAGTACCCGTAATGCAGCAAAGTGGTCCATGTCAAGAGCACTAATCTTTACAAACCTGATAACCAATGAAGGGTCAGGTAAAGCTGAAAAAGAGGCAAAAACTCAATCATAGGAGGAGACAACATTAACCAACACACTTACAGGGGAAGGGAAGTTGATGAGAGGACAAGATTACAGGCATATTATTGAGTTTCAATGGACGAGACTTAGAAATGCACTCATCTGAAATTTACACTTGTGATATCTTGACTTGTGAAAACGAGAATTTAATCCTTTTAAGTTCGAACCCCGGTTTGAACACGTTTGTAACCAGTTGTACGAGTGAGCTGTACCTTGTAACAGCACTTAAAGACTGTATAGTGGAGTGATGCGTATAGAGGTGGAAGGTTCCATTATAACGACTTAAGGGAAGCGTGGGGGGGTTGGCTCCACAAGTATAGAAGGGTTTGATTCAAACTTGTGGCTATGTGCTTAACTTGTGCTAAACTTGTGCTAAACTTGTGCTAAACGTGTGCTAAACGTGTGCTAAACTTGTGCTAAACTTGTGCTAAACGATGAGCAGGTATCTGGGGTAATAGATTCCGGCTCCGCCACCACAGGAACAAAAACCAAACGGTCTTAAAAGGAAACGATTCCGTCTGCTGTGCATCTATCCGTACATTTGTGTGGAAGTGCCTCTGATACAATAACACTGATAGACGTGGACAAGAGGGTATTAGCCCCGTCTCACATTGCACCCCCACCCAAACACAATCTTGCTGGACCAAAAGCGAGAGAAAGTGAGAGGCAACGAAAAATGAAGCTCTATATTAATTTGCTGCTTTCATGGATGATTTTAGAACCAGAGGTCTTGAGTGACTGATACAAGAGCTCCTCTGACAGGGAATGAAGTTTTAATGCAATTATTGCATTTCCTTGAGCCGCCCGACTGCTGCTGATGTGCAGAGCAGTGCTTTTTAATCTTTTTAAAAGAGCAGCTTCTAATTGTGACACTCCCCCCCCGCCCTAATGTGACCTTTAGCGGAGGAAGCGAGGCCTCGTGGGAGCAGCTATGGGGAATTATTGACCCTGAGAGACGTCAGGCGAGAGGTGAGGACTCCACCATTTAGCTCAACTCCACAATCATTCCGTCGCTGCAGCCTACATTAGGAAAGACTCCATTTAGATTAGCTCTGAATGACCTCACAAACATGGTTATGAACCTCGACAACGTGGTTTTCATGTTCACATCTAGTTCTGAAACAACGAGGAAGTGTTGGAAAGAGCGTGGACGAGCAAAAACACATGTCTCCTCAGCGGACTGGAAATTGGGTCAATTTTATTGAATTCTAACTTGCAACATTGAAAAGTTCCGAACCAACATTTCAATAGATGAAAAGAGGTCATGGAAAAGTTAATTGACATTTTCCTCACAAAGGTTTAAAAATAACGGCAGCAGATTGGTGTCAGCACTACTGGCAAGAAGACAATCATCAGATCAAACAAATATTACGCAATTTTGTGGACGGGGGACGAGGAGGGGGCGACGGAAATAAAGCTTTTCACAAACGCGCCAGTGCAGACCAGACTTTCCATTCACAGGCTTCCCCTATCAGTGTTCGATTATCACAGCATGATAAAGGTCACGAGGTTCAGTGAAGACACACGGAGAGCATCAGGCGGCCGTGGTGAGGAGAGGAAACAGCCAGAAGACAAAATATCACAACCAAATACCACTTGTTAAAAATAACATTTACGTGAATACCTGGTAGTCAGGAAGTAAATACATGTGAATTTGAACTCAATATTATCCCTTTTGTAAAGCAGCCGTTCTTCTGTGTACATAAAAGTTACATTTAAATGACAACATTAAAGACCAATGTCCGGTCTGGGTTTATTGCTTTAAGCTTTATGTTTTCTTCCATTGGAGTCTATATTTTTCATTATTTACAGTCCAAAAAACACTTTTTTTTTAGAAACAATTACTAGGCTCTTTTACACACATGTGGAATATCTATATATTTATGGCGTCGTCTGAGCGCTGAAGCTGCTGCAGCCTCACGGAAACAGCCTGTAAAGATAAGAACGTCCCTGGAGAGGAACCCAGAGAGTCTATAACAAGTACAAGTCCATCAGTTTCACCTCACTTTTAACCACTTTGGACAAAAACAATACTTATTTAACCCACAAATTCCTTTTAATTCAGGTGAAAGGCCCGAACCTCGAGAGTGGTGCTGCTCTGAGAGACGAGGGTCATCGGAGATTAACCCGTGGCACTTACGCAGTGTGTGTGGTGGTGGGTGGTGATGGGGGGCTGATGGGGGGCGATAGATCGCAGCACAGCAACAAACTACTTAGCCACCACAAAACATTCCAGCTCCTCTACTCTGCTGCAATCCAGTAATGGATACTTCCCCAGCTCTTCAATTGGTCAGAATGTTTTCATACAATAATTTAATTCTGAAACACATTTACAAAGCAGGAGTAATCAATTTTAATTAGTTGATTTTTTTTCATTCGCATAAAATTTAATGTACTGCCATCGATCTCTTTTGTTCTTTAATGCAGTGGCGCTTTCCTGTCATTCAAATCTTTGTTTTTTCTGCCTTAGTCACTGATGACATTGGGTGACAAGCCAGGTTTGAAGTCTCACTTAAGAAAGTTGTGCTTTTCTGAAGGCAGAGATGAAAGATTCATTTTATGAACATGTATATGGAAACAGTGAGCGAGTATTTGATACTCATTTAATTCATCAGCGAACATAAAGCGTTATTACGCAAGTGCAAGTATTCAAAGAAAATAAATAATTAAAAACTAAAAGTTACTGTTTAAAATAAAATCTCCCTTCCTCTCCTTATAACAAACTACTGTTGGTGAAACAAAGTCAAACTTTCACACCCACAACCTACAAAAAGCCTCTTCTCTCCGTAAGATTGTGAAGCGGCTTAAGTTGATTGTGTGACTCTTGCTGCTCAACTGACAGAACGGATTTTCTTATAAGTGCCGCTGCCCCGTGTCGTCCTTCACATCATCAGGGCCCGCCGCCCTCTCACATCCAATTAGCTGATTGAGGTAAAATGCAAGCGGCACCAGCAGCAAACAACGTGGAGCTTGTGTCCGAGCGACACACCACAGAAGTTGTGTTACGGTGTCAGGAGAAGAGACGCCGGCGTCAACAGCTACACACAGTGACAAGCCGAACCTCTTGTGTTGTTGCTCTGCTCATTCCTCAACACACCAGCAACTTTATTACAGCCATTTAAAACAAATACACACACAACAGAAATACCAGTTCAACCTCAGGGTCACATAATAACCATACATGACCTAAATAGTTGTATTTTAAGTAAGAAACTGTGTCACGAAAGCTCAATGATATTTAACAGACACACAAACCTGGAGTCACTTCTGACTTAAAGTTTTATTAAACGTCATCCTGACTAAACTCTTGTACGACTCAAAACTGTGATGAATATAACAGGTAGAGATGGTTTAAAAGTATACACGAAAAAAAAGTTACTGTAAAGTTTTTAATCTATCTTCTTCTCAAGTGTCATATTCCTGCCCTCGACCACATCAGTCTTCCACTAACCAACGGTGAATCGAGTCCATATGAAGACCTTGTTAAACAGTTGCCAGAACACATTTTCCATATCATCGGTGAGAGTGCCACGTATGCCGCCGTGTAATAATGGAGGAAAAACAAACAATGAGAGGCGTCACTATCGATCTAAATATTCCTCCTGAGAACGACGTGACACAAGCGTTCACAATAGAGGAGCAGACAGATTGTGACATTCCTGTGACATTATCATCAGTCGTCCACTCTCCTCAAGTCAAAAGACTCCTCGCACTAATCGCACGTCTTGGATCAGCAATTTCATGGTCTTCAGAAAGAGGGCCAGGAATTGGTGGCATGACCCTCAACAGGGGGTGAGAGCCTTCTTTCTTCCTCCAGAGGAACATAAAAGAAGTTCCAGCGAGAGGTCTGGTGTGAGCAGAAGAGGTTAAATATCGCCATCTACTGGGAAGCACTGGTGCAGGTGGAGAGTGGGAGGACAGACTGACGCCCCTGAGGCCGGCTTTTTTCACCCAGACCTGTCACAAACATTTAGACACATGAGCCGAGACAATGGGCCCCACGTCTACAGTGGCAGAGAAGTCAGAAAGGAATCACCATCAAATCACAGGAAGAGCGGGGGGTCGGGGGGGCGTCGCTTCCAGGCGCTTTCTTTTGGTTTTAGAGAAAGACGGCAAACAAAAGTCTGCTACGGATCGTGCTGCAGAGACGCTGGCGGACTCTGGTGTGCAGCCACCAGCTGCCTCAGACCATCTCAACTCAAGATGCAGAAATGCAGAAAAAGTCTCGCTGCCGACGGCCCCCCCCCCGCAGGAAAGAAAACAAAACAGAAAACAACAATCAGCTTCACAGGAAGTTCTTTCTTCTCATTTAACCTGAAACTAGAGTGAGTAAGAACATGACAGCTTGTCACATCTGGTCACCATTCATGATGTCATCATGTTAGAAAAGAGTGACACGCAAGAATAAACTTTTCTTTGTCCACAGACAAGATAACATAATAATGACGGGTCATAATTATAATTATATGAACCAAGAATCATCAGCTTTCTGAAGAAACATTTTTGTTAAATTAGTATCAGCTGTGAGTCATTCAGGGACCGGATCATACATTTATTCAGTTAGGGTGTGGAAGGGTAACATTTAAAACAACAATACAACAATGAACGTTTTGATGATTGTGTAAAACAACAACATACATTGAAATGCCTTGAACTGCTTTTTTCCAGGTGAAGTTCTCTTTTTAATATTTGTCACATTTTGTCAATGGTTTCTCTAATGATTTATTTTTAAATAAAAATCTGTCCATGCATCAAAAAACACCGTCAACTCAGAGTAAAGATAACTAGCCCTTTATTAACCTACATTACATGGAGAAGTTAGTTCCATATCTGGTCAGATTGAGGCACGAACAGCCCTGAGAATCTGCTGCCGGGTTAAAAGAATAAGTGGAGGAGACAGTGAACCAATATAATGTCACAAACGCTGGCGTGTTACAGCGGAGGGCTGAGTTGGCAGCTCAGCAGCAGACGCACACCTGTTCTGACATTTTCTGTCAACCTTGACACAGAAAACACATGACAATGTCACTCCCGGAACTTAAAAAAGCTTTTCTTAAAACAGCCTCTTTACCTCCTCAATGAAACTTCAAACCCTTTACAGTCGACCCCTGAGGACGCTTGAAAATCACTGTCGAGATCAGTTTATTGTAGAAGAAATGATGGCGACGGAATTAAACAACATTAAAATAGCTTAACGTTGCTCTGTTTAGTACAACTGCCAAAAACATACGTGCCTTTCATAAAAGTTCAACTAATCAAGTCTGTGAATCAAGTCTATAAATTGACATTAGGAGTTCACGACCAGGATCCGGCGCTAGTGACGCACACCTGGGCGAGCAGCCAGTCCAGGTGACTGAGAGTTGTCAGTTAGCCCTTTGGCTACGCTTCCATTTTTATCAAGCAGGTCTGTTGAAGTGCATCTTTGGTCACACCCTGACTGAAGTTTTCAGAGGCTTTAGTCTGCACACAGAACAAGCCTTGGCAACACCGTCTTTATGTTGACAACGGATGAAAGCACAGCCATATCCTTGCTCGACCTTCCACGGATCCAGAGCAGCTCCATTTCAAAGTGCGACAAGTAATCCAAGAGTTTTTGCTTATTTAGACCCGGAGTCTAAAGTTATCTTGAGCGACCTTTCAAACGAGACCCTTTGATTCTATTCGGCAGGATTCAAACAACAAGACACGACGTCTGTTGAAAGGTTTAAGTTCAGTGTTGCAAGTACCATTTTAAATTAAAAACGAATTCTGCTTTAATAACAAGCTTTTCTTTAGATTCTTAATTCTTCCGAGTTCATCAGGAAGAACTTGTTTCTCTGGAGCCAGTCGCTAAATGAAGCTTCAATTAAAGAGTAATATTTTAAGTAGAGAAACTCAGGAGGTCTAAAATTGAGTTATTTACTTCTCTTTCTTCATCATTTCGTGCGTTACCCACTATCTGCTTTCCTGGAGTCACGCCACACAGTCTACCACACACTGAGAAACGCTAAAATCACATTAGCATTTTGCTTTCATTAGTTTTAATCAAACGCAGAAAAGTGACATGTATTAATTAATAACCATTACTAGTCTTGCACCCCATTTTACCCCTCCATAGGGGAGGGCTGGGCGCAATTAACTAAAGAAAATAATCTGAATTTAGTTTCTGAGATGCTTGATAAATGTCTGGTGAGGTCCCATCTCAACGTTGGACATGTAATACATTCTTGCTGTCGTATTCCATTAAAGTGCTATTACAGTCGTGAAAGGATTATTAGTCACTACATTATTAATAACTTCTGTGTATTTACATTTTTGCTCTTCACGCTATAATTCATGATGTGTTGCAACACACTCTTTTGTGTCGATTATTGATTGTGAGAATGGTGAAAATTCCAAGTGACGCCGGTGTGACTGCGTCTCGCTAACATATGGGAGCGGCTGTTTACATTACAGGATTGGAATAAAGTGCATTTACATCTGAAGCAGAACTTCATAATTTACACTCCAACATTTATTAGAGGTGACAAACGAGCATTTGGTCCACTCCTGCTTTTCTACAATGCAGCACTCATTCAATCCATATAAATTACAGCCGGGCTCCAGAGTGCAACAGCAAATTATTTTATTATATTTATGCATGTATGACTCTGGAGGGGGTTACCAAGACAAACAGGGAATTACTTGATTAGGCCAACTGTGGTTAACAAAGGAAGAAATATGAGATGAAGGTTGAGCCAATCACATTTCAGCACTATTGCAATGTTTGGCTGTGATTCAAAAATCTCAAACACGCAGGATTTATGCAAGAGCCTTGGAAGTCCTGGATCGTACACAAGTCAATGTATGGAATATTCCACCATCAAGTCAACAAGCACAGAAGAGTCATCAGCTGGACGTGTGGAACGTCTGCAACGCATATACTGAACCAGGGCCTCAGAGTTGAGGCTCATCCGAGTCCCTGAGTCTAGTGTTAGCGAATTTACACTTTGATTATTTATCTTTTTCTTCGAACAAACAGGTTTCTAAGGAAACTAAAACAAAAAACGACCGTGAGGTTACAGTATGTTGTAAACTTACGCAGCAACAGTTTCATATGGAGACAAACAAACGCGGAGGAACGTTTATTTTGCAGGATTGGAGGTTAAAAAAAAGTGCGACATTTTGCCAAATAGCAACACTTTGCTAATGTATACATGTATACACTGCTCAACGAGTGAAGGAGGAGATTTTTTTTGTATCTATTTTTTTTCTAAATGAGCATTTTGAAGAATAGTGACCATTACAACTGTTTACTCAGAGTCCTGGAGAGATATGAAGATGGGAATGATCACGAATCATTGTCTCATTGAATCCTTCATTTTAATTTCACACCATGAAAGATTCAGAGACCTACAGAAATGTGTGACGCCACAGAAACACAGTCACACGAGCACGGATCCTGCCGGTCCTACTTCAATGCTCTGAGCTTGAACCAATAATATTTAATTAAGAGAATCTTGCCTAAAAGGCAGTATTACATGACATAATTAGACGGGGAAGCGTTTTCAGAAGTGTAGTTACAAATGCACTGAGGGGATCCCAGCATTTGAACAAATATCTGGCGCTGTAGGGGAGCGCCGACAAATTAACAGCTAATAACTAACTGGGAAGCCGATAAAAGGAGAGAAAATATGTTCCCCAAAGTGTCAATTACAAATAATTCTGCCTCTGATTTCCATACTTGTGAAAAAGAGCAATGTGGTTAAAAGCATTTTAATAGAGTGATAAAAAGTACTTGGCGCTCATTTATTCTTGCTTTCTGGATTATTATTTATAAAGCGGCGTCATTTGGGAAAAGGTTTCAGCATCAGCAGGATTGTTTGAGAAGGATTCGCTCGCGGGAGTCAGAGGATGAAACAAGTTTCAAAAAGCATCATAAAGGACAAATATGTTGACAAATCAAAAAGTCTCAGTACCTGAATTACCAAGTCATTTGCTTATTAAAGCCGGATGCTTCCTGTCAATCAAGCGGCGTCACATTCTTCATTTGCGGCGGAAAGCCGGCGTAATTGCTTCTCGTACTAATCAACGCAACTTGTGTAATTACGCCTTGAAAGTGACATTGGAGGCTGAGAACGATGTGAGCAGTTTTGACAGCGGAGACATCTCAGATTTATCGGGAGATTTCAGAGCGTCGCGGCGAGCAAAGAGACGCTCTCGGACAAGTTCGCCGCTACAGCAGTTTACAGCCGTAAACACCAAGAATAGACGATAAATCCGGCTGAAGTAATTACAAAGCGGATCACGAAGGACTGCGAACACGTGGATGAATGAGGCCAATTTACTGAGAATCCTGAAGCCAAGTGGATCATTTCTGCTGAGAACTTCATAAAAATGTTATTCCCTCTCGTTCATAGTATGTTTATAGGCAGTTCTATAGACTCAGGTCCAGTAGGAAGTAAAGAGACTCACTTGTGGGTCGACTACACTGTTTAACCCAAGACAATTGAAATCCCCACCGGTCAAAAGAAATTGCTCCCAAAACTGTCAAAACAACGAGTCCAAATTATTATCAAGGCTCCATAAAATGTAAGAGAAAAGTTTAGAAAACCTGAACTTTAAGATGTTTAAACCCGTGTTGCTTCTTGAACATTCAACATCATGTGATTCATCTTCCATCATTATAATGATCGTAGCAACTTCACTTTGTTCTTAAAGTCTCACTTCTCTGCATCTCACTCGTTGTTTAGATTCAAATCTACGTCTTGACTTGAACTCTTGTCCAGAAGAAACAGATGCTTTCTTCTATGCTTTGTTGGGAATTCCTTAGTCAGCGAGAAGAAAACCACTTTGGGGAAGAAAAAAAAAGGGATGAATCTCCAGCAAATAAACAAATAAAATCTTTGCTAGAATTTTAAGAAACCAAACCACCCACCATTTCCCGGAGCCTCTTGTCACTCGCCAACACAGATCTGAACCACATTCCCAGAATACATCTGTCACTTGTCACGCTGCAGCCAGGAAGGCCACGACTCGGTCAAGTCGCCCGACGAGTCACAGACGAGAATCATGACCTCGAGGTAAATGTGCGGCTCCCGGAATTAAACCAGTGAATTAGTGGCATTTCTGCACCTCCAAGTCATTAGGCTCATAAACCACTGAAAAGAGTTTTAAAACAGCTGAATCATCAGATTCCAAGAAGGAGGAAGATTAAAAGAAGACAACGGATGGTCTTGGCTCCAGGACCACCACACACTGATTTCATCTGCAAGCACAGATGAAACATTTATGGCTCATGAAATGGTTAAAAAGGCAGAAAAAAAAACATGTTTCTGTTCAGACTTGATGGAGATCAACATTTAAAAATCCTCCGACTCGAGCGATAATGGCAACAGAGGCTTTTACGAGAAAAGCTCCAGTGATTCATCCACTGTGTGGGTCTCTAATGAGTCAAAAAGTGTGACCTGCTCTTAAACAAGAAGTCACAGCCAGAAGCTGTAAACTCATTTCCCCCCCATTCAAGCCGCCTCGTCGGCAGGACGTGGAAGATGTGCTCCGAGCATGCACGATAAATCTGACGTGAAATCATAATCATAAAGGCAATTAGCTGACCCTGCGCCACTCGTCCTTGGACGTGACAGTGAGAATTCATACCGAGTCCTCCAAGGAGGCGGCGCGTGGTGTCGTGAGCAGCCGGGAAAAGTGCAACACAGCAACAATAAAAACCAGAGCCCTTCTTGTGTCATTAACCAGCCAAACAAGCAGCAACTGATGCACAGTGATTGTTGTGCTTGGAGTGAGAGTCGCAGAGACAGAGGAAGAGCTTTTGACTTTAGCAACACGGAGCTGAAGAAGGAGTGAGGCGTGTTTACAGGGGCGCACGAATGACCCCCCACCACAAAGTTAAGTCTGGACTTAAACTCCATGTTACAAGCTCCTGCGAGCCATTCAAGTAGGAGAACTCTTGCACACACACACACTCACACACACACCACTTCTCTTAGTAATTACACCCAGGCTGAACCAGTGGCTGCCACCTAGTGACCGTCTTCTTCAATAATCGTGAAATATCTCTGTGGCTCGTGCCCCCACTCGGACCATAACTCTCCTTTACTGCAGGCAACTCCAATAAAGGATTACAATTACAATTAAAGTAATGAGCAAAGAGGAAAAAAAGGGGAAATCGGAGGGAAGGTTCCCCTGACTGACTAAATGGTAGTCTAGTTTCTTGACAGACGCGAGTTAACGTAGCAGACTCATTACTGGCTCCCATTTCTTATTCTGTCCCAAGAATTCATTTGGCGAGTGTTAAGATCGTCCGTCCAGAAAAATTAAAATAACGGTTATTGGAGGAAAAAGTTATTAAAAAAAGCGGAAACATGGATGATTGAATAAATGATTATTCCTGCTTGACTTTGTGCAAACAGGGGTGAAGTCTTTTATAGGCAATTTTGTAAATCACATAAGGCTTTAAAGGAGAAAAGAACACATGGGGCGGCGATATTAAAAAGGCAGATATTTGTGTGGGAATTTTTTCAAGGCATCGTTTTATTTCTCTGGCAATATTGAACGCAGTCTTCGTATATTAAGGTGAGACACAGGGAAGCAGAAATTCAATTATTGTCGACTGAGAATGTATTTTAAAACCCTTGTGAAACATTAAACGCTCTTAACCAAAAACATTATTTCTGTTTGATTATCAACACGTACAGCAACATAAACACTAGTCCAACGATTGGGTTCGACAGTTACAAAGAAAGAACATCTAACAGGCTCCACATCGAACGCAAACATCTGCTATGAATCGCCTGAATATGGAGCGTCACGAGGCTGCGTCGCATCAAACCGTCAATAAATAATTCCGCAGTCAAATCATATCCAATATCCAGTTGTGACCTGCATGTGACCTCTGACCTCTTTGTTTCACAGCTGTGTAGAAGTGATATTTCACTCGTGTGTCGCAGACGTAAAGAATAAACGAGCAGAAATAAAAGGAGAATCACTTTGACACAACCTTCACCAAAACAACCTGCTTCCTCGATAACCCTAACATTTAACCACTGTGCCCCCCACGACCTCTTAAAAGAAACGTTGTACCGTGATGGCTGGCGCAGAATGGCTACGGAAATTTGGAGACTGCCGAGCGAAAACAGATCACTTCAAAGCAGCTTATTTAACGCTTGCTCAATTTTTCATCATAGTCGCCTAATATCCTGGGGAAGGCAGCTTTTGAAGTTGCTGTGAGACCGAGGATGTTCTTACAACTCTTGCCCCCCCTTCCCTTATACCCTCTCTTTTTAGCTGCTGTACTAAACACACAGACAGTTAATGAAAACACACAAACACATGAAGCTCCGCAAACTAAGCGCAAGAAAAACACACAATAAACTGAAACGTTTAACATTTAAGCATTATACTTACATATAGGAAATATTAGTAATTGAATATATATTTATTATATCTTCTGTATTATTGGTGACATTCTATGGTTTACATTTCACTTGAACTATTAAAAAACAACTTCCTTATATATACAAGTCTCTAAGTATCAAGTTTAATTACCAAAACAAATGATTTTTGAAGCACTGTGTGGAGAATGTTTGTGCCTGAAATCAACTCACAATTGAACTTAAATATGGTTAGAAACTACTTACTCTGCCTTTGTTTTTAATCTTCTGTATGAAATCTCATATTACTCAATATAGCTGCTACAGACAGACTATAATAAGCTTCAATTGTGGGCCTGGTTATATTGTGTTTTTAAGAGTATATTACAACATATGTTGTACTTTTATTCGCTCTCGAGATTCTGTGATTTAGATTTAACGTCACGTTCAAGAGGCAGTTTATTACATAATTGACGATATTGCACAAAGAACCAGCAGCTACTTTATTTGCAGCATATTTTGATTAATGCTGGATTAAAGGAACTCCATGAACGACTCATCGTTTCCTAGTTCTCAAAATCCACTGGTTAAGATTTGCCTGCGACATAAATCCTTGGATTAGATTCATCTATTTTAGTAATTAAATTAGATTAAATCGAACCCAAACCAACAGAGAAAACCACAAACTGTTGGTTAAAAATAGATATTGTCAGTTAATAAACTTCTTATTTTATAAAAGACCCTTTTGTTTATGAACCAAGATATTCACAAACAAAAGTGTTGTCATTATTTCAGATGATGATATTAGTCGATGAACAAGAAATAGATTAAATCATGATCTTGTGTTATTTAACAAGATGTACTTTATTAAAACCTTTGGGTCAATATATATGAATATGTTTAATAAATATTTGTGTATTGTCAAGAATCTGGCGATATCATGTGCATCACAATGTAGGCTCACCATATATTACGATATCAGAGGAAAAAATACAATTCAAATCAGTTGCATGTTATTGTTATTTAAAAAAATGTATATTAACGTTGATATGGTATTGTGAAAAAAACACTATTACTTTATGGGCCACCCAGTAATAAATGAGACGTATATTAATCTGGCTGAAGTGAAAGCATCATGAGCGACGGTCACTGTGGCAGGAGGTCCAATGACTGCCCAGCAGGAGACTGACAGAGATAACGCTCACAACACTGGCGAGTGGGAGGTTGGAAGGGACATGGAGACGCAGCAAACGGGGGCGACAGTGAGCAGAGAGCGGTGCCGGGGGGGGCAGCTCCGGACTGCAACACCAGTCAAGCGTGGATCAAACGCACAGGTCCAGACCCGGCCCTGTGGCCACGGACGAGAGCTCACACCGGCCGGCGAGCCAGAGCCTGCTGATCTGGGCGAGGTGAGTCAGAACCTCTTAACATGACTGGTGTCCCCAGACTGACATGCTGACGTCCACATGTGCAGAGAAATGTTACTCCCTCTCTCTGCCCTCCCAACACTGCCAGCACTCCCACTCCTCTCATCCAGATACAATCCTTTCAGACACAAATTTCAATTATTCACCTCATCCAAATAATGCCATGTGACAAGAATTATCCCTACTGTAATAATCCACTTAACTGGGAAAGAGCAGCTCATCAAAAAGGAGAGGAGAAAAGGGGTTGGTGGTGGAAGTGGTGGAGGGGGCAGGAGAGCGCGGGGGGGGGGCTTGTCAACCGGTCTCGAATCAAGACCCTCATAACAAGAATTTCTTCCCGTTTTGTGCCGGCAGTCTTGAAGCGCTGCGATGATGAAATTGAAGTAAATTGAAAGAAAGCCTGGGAGAATGCTCCCACAATCAATAACCCTTGGATGAAATTAGCCCTGGCATGCAGGGATGATGGGGGAGGATGAAGAGTGAATGACATTGAGACATGGAGGCTGAACAATCCTCTAACCTGCAGCCCTTACAAGGACGGCGAGGGGATCCGCTGTGTTCCGTGCCACTGAGCAGCGAGACAATCCCTGTTGTGATGGTTGTCATCGCTCGGGCCCCGAGATTCCCATCAACACTTCACACTTTATTGAAAAACAACTGGTGTTTATGGTCATTAAACGCCGCTCGCCTCGCTCTCCGCCAACACCAGTTTGCACCAAGTCCAGCAGTCCGTCGCAACGTTAAGCTGCTGCTGTACGTCATAAAGCAGCAGCATGTGAGGAAATAAATGCTTTATTTATCGTATAGAGAGACAAGAGTGATGGCTGCGTCTCAACATCATCTCACGTTCAACGGTTTATGAAGACAATTGCAATAAATCAGGCTTAATTGACGACAGCAGCAGAGCTCGCACTAATCATTTCAATGATCGTGTTATCTTAGCTCTTTAGAGAACCAACACTACATGTTTGCTTCAATTCAAGCTTATTAGGAAATGTACAAACTATGTGTTAAAACTGTTTTTTAGTTGCTATTCGAGGTTTTGATAGAGATGAAAAAAACTCCCTCATGATTGTTTGAGTTTGATACACGGTTTTGAAAGATCCTGCAGCTTCATTCGACTCAGCTCTGCTCCCACATCCTCTCTTTAGAAGAGCAAACACACGGCGAGGCACCAACCAGCAGATGCTTTAGTTTTTCAGTAAATCAAATTCAAATGCATGTTATGTTAAAACTGATCATTTAGTTCAACTGATGGTTAACGTGGGTTTTCTGTGTCACACTGTGACTCTAGCTGTGTATACAGTATAAATACATAAATACATGCATGCATATATATATATATTATGCGTTTTTGTCATCAGAACATTCAGAGATGAAACCTTTTTAAAATAAAAGTGTATTTATTGATGCAGCTCTTCTTGTTGGTGCATGAAGTCAAATACTTTTTAAGTAAGAAATAGAATTACTAATGATTTTAAACTGGCTGTAAATATATCGGATCTCAGTGAAATATTACCATCTTCAGATTCAAAGTGTGTTTGTAATAAAGATAAAACTAAATTTACTGCTTAATCATGCTTGAAATAACAGTGCGTCTCTTTCACTACTTAAATATTAGAAGGAAATCAAACATTTTATGCAACACAAATACTGTATTTACGTCCAAAGTTTTAAACATCATTACTTATTCTAAGTTGAATTAAAGGTACTCCTTACAAGTACTCAAACCAATGTGAAACAATAAAGACTGAACTTATCTCTGATCCATTAAATGACTAAATGAATTACAAATTAATAATATATAAAATGCAGAAATATTTAAGATACGACTAATCATTGTATGAAAGCAAGTCATTTGTATTTATAGAGCTTTTCCAGACCAGGGTCACAAAGCGCTTAACCAATCAAAACAATACTCAATAAAATATATACTTTAAATATCAAGATAACACTGACAGGAGATTTAGAAGTGAACGGTCTAAGTTATGAACACAAAGTGCTTTGTTGCAGTTTCTGTTGATCCAAAACTTACCAGAGCTTCTCTTGGAGGTGAAGCGACATCAGCCACGAGAGGAAGGACTTCCTGTGGATGTCAAAGACAGTGTTAGAGCGCCATCTGGTGGACAAAGAGGGATCACGGGATCCACTGAAATGATGTATCAAATGAAAAGTAAACATGAGTTTACATTTTAATAAACATTCACATTGAGTCAACTTGGATAAAGATCTTATTTTATTACCATTTATTAGTTGTACTATTCATTAATTTCAGGGTGATTGTTTCAATGCATCAATTGATAGTTTATGTTAACTTGTTCTTCTCAGATCTAAGTAAATAATATTTTGTTAAATAAAAGATATTAAAAGGACAGCTTCCAAATGTAATTGTATTTATGTTTAATATCTTATTCTATAATGTTTGATGTTGCACTGAAACAAATTCCACGTTAGCGGACGCTTCACTTATAATGGCACAAATAAATAATTCTGATCCTCATTACTTTCTTAAATTGTCTTATTTGCTCGAAGCCAAAGAGGCGAAGGTTTGAATGAGCAAAAGTCATCATTTGATATTTGCAAGTGTAACATATCATGAATGACATCTGGGTGGATTATTATTGCAAAAATATTTAGATTAAAAGTTGTATTGAATAGTTCACCGCACTTTATTGTCAAAATCAATTAAAAATAAAATACACCACAATTGTTCTTCCACTGATTTCTGTTCTGAACCAAACTTGAAAGAAAAGTCTTGAATAAAAAAAATTGGACTTGTGTGTGTTTAAATATAGACATTAGTTCACATGTTAAATAAGTGTTTTACAGATACAACATTAATGTAACCAGAAGGATCTTCTCGCCTGCAGTTCATACTAAACTCTGCAGCCCAGAATTCTGAGCCGCTCTAGTAGAAGAACTCACATTTCTCCTTCAAACTCTTCACTAGTTTCTTTCAGGATCATTTTAAAATTCTGGTTCTTACTTTCAGATCTATTCATGGTCAGACCTTCATGATCTGATCCAGACTGTGTTTGATGATCTACCGACTCCTTCAAGAAACATCTGTGTTTGATGATCTACTGACTCCTTCAAGAAACATCTGTGTTTGATGATCTACTGACCCCTTCAAGAAACATCTGTGTTTGATGATCTACTGACTCCTTCAAGAAACATCTGTGTTTGATGATCTACTGACTCCTTCAAGAAACATCTGTGTTTGATGATCTACTGACTCCTTCAAGAAACATCTGTGTTTGATGATCTACTGACTCCTTCAAGAAACATCTCAAGACACTTTTAGTTGAGCTTTTCCATGATTCTCTGAGCCCTCTACAAATATTACTTACTTACAAAGGTTTGTGAAATATTAATCAAATAGTTATGGAATAAATGATCAACAAAAACGCTCTTACGACAAATGTGGTCATTCTGAGATGAACAAACATGAGGAAACAGCTACTGTATGGTTGGTTTGTGGAGAATTATTATATTAACCGATTAAATTATTTCTTGTTCAACAGCTTCTGGCTCAGCTCATCTGTTTTACAGCAAAACTGTCAGGAAAGAACGTAATAGATAGCTATATAGATAGATAAACGTTATTGATAAGACTGATATGTTAACAGTTTCCACATATGTGCGTCACTTTCGCAAAGTTTCTTCCACAGATATCAAATAATAATGAATAAAACAGTTAAAGTGTCGTCATGGACGCGAGGCTGACGTCAGGTTAATGGAGAAGTGTTGACTCACTTGACGCCTGGAGCCTGTGACGTTATAAACCATATTAACCATAAAACAGACGTTTGAAAACAATAGTTGAGTAACTTTGTGCAGAAAATAAATAATAATTCACGATATTAGATTCTCTGTAATCTATCAACGAGATGTTTGTGACCAACTTGCAGTTTGTAGTCAACAATATAACAAGTTGTGATACTATATCAGGGAATACGTGTGTAAAACAACACATTAAATCACCATTTAAGGTGAATTTGACGAACATTTGACGAACGAACTGCTGCTGAAACAACATGTGTTTGATAAGAATGAACTTCCCGTGTCAACAGTTAGCTAGCATGCTAACAACAAACCTCAGCACAACATCCACACACGAGGCTGAACGAGTGATTCTTTCTCTTCTCAGCCTCACAGCGACATTAGTTGACATTTAAAGTGTAAAACAAGAGGAAGAGTGTCGACCTGAGCAGCTGGATCAGACTCTGTGGATGCCATCTTCTCTTCTGCTCGATGCGATCAGGGCTCGATTGCTTTCACCTGAGCGGCCGAGCAAAGTTCGACTTGAGGCTCAAAATAAAACTGAATAAACATCGTTAGAAAAACAAGTAAAACAGCTTTTGTCTGTTCAACTGATAAATAATTGATTTATGGAGTTTTCATATCGCAGTTACAGCCTTCAAATAAACGCATGTGCAGCAGGAGAATGAACGAGATTAATACTGTAAGAATGAATATAATAAGAATTAAACAATGGATCAAAAAGTTTAATAAAGAAAAACATGAAGTTAAATTCTAAACAGAGCAGGTTCCTTTTGTCTCCCGTCATTCTTGAAAAATATATTAAAAAAAATCAAGTATTTAAAATGATATGAACTGTTAATTTATGGGTTGTGAATTTAATTGTTATTAAGTTATTATTATTATTATTATTATTATTATGAGGCATATTTCCAATTTATCCATTTACCAACCAATTTGATTAATTAATGAATACAAAGATTACTTTTTTTAAATTAATTAAATTACTGAATAATGTGTTTGTTTGTTTTGTTTGTTTTTAAGTGCAATTGTTTCTACAAAAAGACACTGTTTCCTAAAGAGACACTGACTAATGCCAGGACTGAAGGTCTCACGCATTGAGAAGAACACAAGGTTCCATTAGATTCATTAGATTAATTCTGGGGTGAAACATAACATCCTGTGAAATGTAAACATTAGAATCTAAATAATGTAAATCTATAAAACGACAAACACGAACAAAACTATCTTTTCTCATTTTAGGAGATTTTTATTTATAGTGAAACACTTAAAGCCTGGAGACATTAGAGGCCAGTGTCAGTGTTTTAACTCTTTAATGTCTTTTTAAGCGTCACGTTGTTGGTCAGAAAATGAACAGAACAGGCACAAACACGTATTTATTTTATTTTTGTTTCATTTAATAATTTAAATAAATAACAAATTAAAACCTTAACTTTGTTCAAACAACAACTAATTATAATAATTTAAAATATATTGTCACAACAACAACAATAATAATATTCGTAATTATACTTCCGCGTTCATCAAACTACATTTCCCAGCATTCGTAGCGTCTGAGCGGTTCCGTCTTCGAAGGTGAGCTGAGCTGAGAACGAGAGGATCTGTTGGTTCTCATCTTGTAACGTTCAGGTGACATTTATGGACCACAGGTGACATCATGACGGACATTAAACCCTGTAAGGTTTGTAACTTCTCCAGACAGAAGTCTTACGGACTCGTGGTTCCTTCTCTGAGGGACCTGAAGACACGAGGTGAGCTTTTAGAAAGTTATAACATCATTTTAATATAAATACAAGATCCATGTGTGAAGTGTTGTTGTTGTTGTTGTTGTTGTTGTTGTGTGGAGCTAAAGAGATGTTTGACCTGCGTTGATAAAGTAATACCTGCGGATATGAAGATCTTGTTGAGTCTTGTTTGACCTCATTCTTCTTCTCATTCTTTCTCTGCGTCACCAGGCGTGACTCGAACATTCTTGACTTTCTTTCACGTTTGATGTTTTATTTACTACATTTCAATTAAGTGTCTTGTAATTTACAATTACAATGACTGAGGACAAGAGGATACAGTGAGTCCAGCAGCTTTTAAAGCTGATGTTTGGACATATTTTGGTTTGAAAACAAATGAAAGTAGTTAGAACTTCAAGAGTCACGTGGTCTGTAAATACTACAACACCAGAGTCAAGTACTGGACAATACTACACATATATACTTGTTACTACACTATCACAACACCAGAGTCAAGTACTGGACAATACTACACATATATACTTGTTACTACACTATCACAACACCAGAGTCAAGTACTGGACAATACTACACATATATACTTGTTACTACACTATCACAACACCAGAGTCAAGTACTGGACAATACTACACATATATACTTGTTACTACACTATCACAACACCAGAGTCAAGTACTGGACAATACTACACATATATACTTGTTACTACACTATCACAACACCAGAGTCAAGTACTGGACAATACTACACATATATACTTGTTACTACACTATCACAACACCAGAGTCAAGTACTGGACAATACTACACATATATACTTGTTACTACACTATCACAACACCAGAGTCAAGTACTGGACAATACTACACATATATACTTGTTACTACACTATCACAACACCAGAGTCAAGTACTGGACAATACTACACATATATACTTGTTATTACACTATCACAACACCAGAGTCAAGTACTGGACAATACTACACATATATACTTGTTACTACACTATCACAACACCAGAGTCAAGTACTGGACAATACTACACATATATACTTGTTACTACACTATCACAACACCAGAGTCAAGTACTGGACAATAATACACATATATACTTGTTACTACATTATCACAACACCAGAGTCAAGTACTGGACAATACTACACATATATACTTGTTACTACACTATCATAACACCAGAGTCAAGTACTGGACAATACTACACATATATACTTGTTACTACATTATCACAACACCAGAGTCAAGTACTGGACAATACTACACATATAGACTTGTTACTACACTATCACAACACCAGAGTCAAGTACTGGACAATACTACACATATATACTTGTTACTACACTATCATAACACCAGAGTCAAGTACTGGACAATACTACACGTATATACTTGCTACTACACTATCACAACACCAGAGTCAAGTACTGGACAATACTACACATATATCCTTGTTACTACACTATCACAACACCAGAGTCAAGTACTGGACAATACTACACATATATACTTGTTACTACACTATCACAACACCAGAGTCAAGTACTGGACAATACTACACATATATACTTGTTACTACACTATCACAACACCAGAGTCAAGTACTGGACAATACTACACATATATACTTGTTACTACACTATCACAACACCAGAGTCAAGTACTGGACAATACTACACATATATACTTGTTACTACACTATCACAACACCAGAGTCAAGTACTGGACAATACTACACATATATACTTGTTACTACACTATCACAACACCAGAGTCAAGTACTGGACAATACTACACATATATACTTGTTACTACACTATCACAACACCAGAGTCAAGTACTGGACAATACTACACATATATACTTGTTACTACACTATCACAACACCAGAGTCAAGTACTGGACAATACTACACATATATACTTGTTACTACACTATCACAACACCAGAGTCAAGTACTGGACAATACTACACATATATACTTGTTACTACACTATCACAACACCAGAGTCAAGTACTGGACAATACTACACATATATACTTGTTACTACACTATCACAACACCAGAGTCAAGTACTGGACAATACTACACATATATACTTGTTACTACACTATCACAACACCAGAGTCAAGTACTGGACAATACTACACATATATACTTGTTACTACACTATCACAACACCAGAGTCAAGTACTGGACAATACTACACATATATACTTGTTACTACACTATCACAACACCAGAGTCAAGTACTGGACAATACTACACATATATACTTGTTATTACACTATCACAACACCAGAGTCAAGTACTGGACAATACTACACATATATACTTGTTACTACACTATCACAACACCAGAGTCAAGTACTGGACAATACTACACATTTAGATTTTATTTCTCGTTTTTATTTCTGGGTGTTTTTATTTCTCGTGCTGCTGTTAAACCGAATTTCCCCTCGCGGGACTAATAAAGGTTTTCTGATTCTGATTCTGATATACTTGTTACTACACTATCACAACACCAGAGTCAAGTACTGGACAATAATACACATATATACTTGTTACTACATTATCACAACACCAGAGTCAAGTACTGGACAATACTACACATATATACTTGTTACTACACTATCATAACACCAGAGTCAAGTACTGGACAATACTACACATATATACTTGTTACTACATTATCACAACACCAGAGTCAAGTACTGGACAATACTACACATATAGACTTGTTACTACACTATCACAACACCAGAGTCAAGTACTGGACAATACTACACATATATACTTGTTACTACACTATCATAACACCAGAGTCAAGTACTGGACAATACTACACGTATATACTTGCTACTACACTATCACAACACCAGAGTCAAGTACTGGACAATACTACACATATATCCTTGTTACTACACTATCACAACACCAGAGTCAAGTACTGGACAATACTACACGTATATACTTGTTACTACACTATCACAACACCAGAGTCAAGTACTGGACAATACTACACATATATACTTGTTACTACACTATCACAACACCAGAGTCAAGTACTGGACAATACTACACATATATACTTGTTACTACACTATCACAACACCAGAGTCAAGTACTGGACAATACTACACATATATACTTGTTACTACACTATCACAACACCAGAGTCAAGTACTGGACAATACTACACATATATACTTGTTACTACACTATCACAACACCAGAGTCAAGTACTGGACAATACTACACATATATACTTGTTACTACACTATCACAACACCAGAGTCAAGTACTGGACAATACTACACATATATACTTGTTACTACACTATCACAACACCAGAGTCAAGTACTGGACAATACTACACATATATACTTGTTACTACACTATCACAACACCAGAGTCAAGTACTGGACAATACTACACATATATACTTGTTACTACACTATCACAACACCAGAGTCAAGTACTGGACAATACTACACATATATACTTGTTACTACACTATCACAACACCAGAGTCAAGTACTGGACAATACTACACATATATACTTGTTACTACACTATCACTATATATCACTGTATATCGTTGTATCGTGATATGAATCCACACACTCTTGTCTACACACTAACATGTCAAATGTTCTCAGGTTGTGAGTTCTTTGGCTTCACGGCGAGCGACGGCGTGACTGTGGTCCTCGAGGACGACGGGACGGTCGTGGAGGACGAAGGCTACTTCATGTGTTTACCTTCCAACACCAAGTTCATGATCCTGCACGACAGAGAGTCCTGGTCTCCGATCCGCAGAAGTACGACACCTTCGCTCGGACTCGGGTTGGGAGTCTCACGTGTGTTTGTGTTAGTGGACGGAGGAACCGCCTGGATGGCTCGAGACTCCATGATCCTCGACGCCGTCGACGCCATCAGAGCCGGAGAGACGTGGTTGGTTCAGGCTCAGCAGCTCAAGCAGGATCTGGCCAGTATCTTCCTCATGTCCGAGGCCGACCTCCAGGTGTGAGCTGAGAAGAGTCGAACATCTGGCCGAGGACTTTGATCCGTTACCATCTTCAATCTTTTTGAGTCCAGAACCTAGTGGAGGCTCCGGTGCAGGATCTGGCCTCGTCCCTGGGCTTCTCCGAGGCCAAAGCCCAGGACTTCCAGACGAGGCTGCAGGTCGTGCTGGACCGGCGTGAGGAGGAGCGTCAGTCCAAGGAGCTGCTGCAGCTTTACCTGAAGGCTGTGGAGAGAGAAGAGGGGGATGAGGAGGAGTCCAGGGAGAGAGGTACACCTTCATCGAGTGAAGGTCCTTCACTTTTAAACACCTTCTCATTCAAAATCATGTACTTTTGTGTAAAATACTATGAATATCAAGTCATTCCTGAAATGTAAGTGAATACAAATACTTTGACTCTAATATTGTAAATATTCTCATCAAACTGTGAGTCAATCATCTCAGTTCATTAGTTATTTAGAATATGATGCTGATAAAAATCTTCTGGACTAAGAAACAGTTTAGTTTAGTTAGTATTTTACCAAAAAAGCTGCTCGAGCTACCAAATGAAAATGAATAAACTTGGTAATTTTAAATATATTTTTGTTCCCCATTGTTTAATATTTCTTAATAAACTAAATGTATAAGATTCAGAAAACTGTTTAATTCACGTTTTTTTTCTAGGTTTCTAGAGCCTAAAATGTATTTTAGTCAATCCATGTTTTTGCCACTAGATGGCGACGTTTGCTTTCTCTGAAACCCAGGATCAGAACCAGAACCTTTTCTTGAGTCGTAAACACAACACCGTGTTTTTGTCAGAATAAAAGAATGAGATTGAAACTCGTGGATCAAAGAGCGACTGATCCGAGAATGTTCTTCTGGTATCAGGGGCCGGAGAGGGCGACGTTCTGGACGGGTCAGACCTGGACCAGGCGTCTGGATTCATGTCCAGAACTCTGATGGTGTTGAAAGGCAAAACCAGCCCAGAAACGAGGTTATCGACGGAACATCTTCAGGTACTGATTAAAATACAGTAGATAAGATGTTGATCATCAAGATAATAGGATTTTAAATCCATTATTTCATGGTTTTAAACCTTCTTTTGTTATGAATCCACATGTTTTATTAACACTAAACACAGTAAAAACGTGTCGTTTTAGATCAATAACTGGTATTTAAAGTGTTTGTTTAGATAAACCTGGAGAGAATCTTTCTAGGATTCGTTGTGTCCACAGATGGTGCTCAGTCTCGGGCAGGAGTCCATGGAGCAGGTCCTGGGCTGGGACAAGGGTCGCACGGCGGCGCTGATCAACAACTGCACGGCCGAGCTCAACAAACGTCTCGGGCAGATCCAGGCGGTTCAGTCCATCAGAACCAGCCAACAGAGCGAGGAGACGACCTCGAGTCGCACCTGAGCAGAGACTGATGAACGTTCCTGGAGACGTCTGTGAAGACACATTTGGACACTTTTCTATCGTTTATTTGGAACAAATCCTCGAACAGAACTTCTTATTTAACGGGTTCATCCACTGGTTTCAAAACTGTTCAAATTATGACGTAATCTGAAGGTTCAGAAATGATTAATAAACATTTTCTTTTGTATACGAGTCTAAAAAAAGGTTGTTTTTGACTGTAAAGGTATTTGGCGTAAAGGAACATGAACGACACAACATAAAAAAAATAGTGAAGAGTTTGTGAAAAAGTATCACATTTGTGTGTAAAACAGACTTTATCACATTGAAATAAAATAAAACATTTAATTGAATAGATTTTAGAACATTTGAAAAGTTAAGTACTTGTTTTAGGATTGATTTTCTATAAAAAAACGACGAGAAGATCATGTGTTAAAGATGTTCTAATTGAACATGTCGATCACGAGCAGAACCTAATGTATGACAAATGTTCTGCATGGATCGAGTGTGAAGTCAGTCACGAGTCGAGAGATTCATCCGTGAACAATAATCCTACTTCCTGTACTTCAGTCCAAGGTTTTCTTCCACGAGACACGAGATCACGTCCGTCGTGGCTCAAGGTCGAGACCGATGTTCTGAAGCATCTGTTTGCATATGAAAACCACTGGATAATGAGAATATCATTCATGAAGACGCGTCACGTCTGTGAAGATACTTTACAAACACGTACATACATGAAGTTCTCAAGGTCAAAGTCTGATGGTTCACGTCCAGAACGAAGAGAAACTCCAAACACACTTGAACACATTTGATCCATGATATGTTTAATAAATTTCATTTGACACATTTCAGATTCTAATTCCATAAAAAGTGTCACGAGGTTCTAAATTTCTCCTAAAACATGCGTGTCTTCTAGCTGAGCTGTCGAGGACCACCTTCAAAACCGTTCAAGTGTCATTCAAGTGTCATTCAGGTTCAGCTTCCTAACACTCACCCTCACAACAGTATCTACAGATCGACTCTCATGTAGTGAATGTTCTTCAAGACGCAGTAACTTCTCATCATGACCATGTTTTAAACTCATTACTTTATAAAGTTGCTCTGAAATCTGGACGAACGAGAGGTTACGAGAGTCCAGTATGACGTAATAATGGCTTCACTCCTCCTCCAGCTGTCATCACACTTTGTTTATACAACGAGTCCCTTGGAGGTGATTGGGAGACCATGATGACGCGCGGTGACAAACCTCCATGCTTGACCACTCGGTATCCGTATAAAGACATTCTTAACTAAAACGAATGAAAATAAGTTTTACTTTTAAATGATAACTTGAGGAGAAAACCTGACTCTACTAAAATAAGATTTAATCTGACATTTCTTTGATGGTTTTGATCGTGTCAAGTGTTTCTGAGCTCATGACGTGAACCAGAAACACTAATAAAAATACACGAGAAACTCAAAGAGTATTTTTAAACGTCCTCGGAGACTGAAGGAAACTTGAGTTGAAGTTTTCACGCTCAGAAAGTAAGTAAATCATGGCTGGAGACGCTGATTAAGTCTGAGTGCTGGCAGCTGTTTGATGATGTCACAGCCTGGGAGATGTTTTCATCTCAGCAGGTGAAAACTTATCAATCATGAAAGAAGCGTCAACAAGTCGCTGCTGCAGGTGATGATGCAACTGCAGTGATGACGTCACACGGAGAAGACATGTGACCCGGACTTGATGTTTGTGGTCCAGGACCCACATGAGCGCCTCCAACATCTGCCCAGCAGCAGCTGATGGTTTCATGGGGAGCGTGGTTCCTGTTGCAGTGAGGAGGGAGGAGGGAGGAGGGGATTCGAGGGAAGGTTTTCTTACACATTATTTTGTTATTGCTTTTGCTGCAGAAATAAAAGCTTTTGTAGGTTTTAAGGATGAGATTCACACACAGTTCTGTAGATCAGTAGTAGTTGTTTCACACATTGATGATTATCATTGACTCATTTAACTAAAAATCATTTGAGATTTGTTTTGATTGAATCATTGTTTGGAACATTTGAGAATTTTGTATTAAAATGTAAAAACTCTATATGTTAAATATTTAAAATTCAATATACAACTTGTTTAAAAAAATGATTGAAAGAATAATTCATTGTTTAGAAATGTTACACAACCTTCTGATGTCACTGATATTCTTTCTTTCTTCCTTCTCACTCTCCCTGACCTCTGACCTCTGACCTCTCCCTCTGGACTGTTTGGACATTTCATGCTAAAAATCCTCAAATATTTTTCGGATCCGTCGACATGCAAATGCCAAGTTAGTCTCGGCATCACTTCCTGTTTGTCACCTGCAGCTCGTCAGTCAGACACCGACGCTGGAGGTGATTGATGTACGAGGAGCGAGAGATTGATTCTGGCGGCAACAGTGTTGAACTCATCCTCACGTCGAGATTGTTCTTCTGCTCCACTTGAGGCTCCATGATGGAGGAAACATCAGCTGGAGGGCGCAGGAGTGCCAGAGAAGAGGTGCTTTCACTCGCTGGAGGAGCTGATCATCACGTCTTGATGGAACCTTCAGGACGACCGAGAGCAGCTCGACGGCGTCGACGAGAGACGAGACGACGGCGTTTTACATAATCTGTGTGTTGAGGTCGAACGAGGCTGATGTGCAGATTAGTTTAGATTTAAAAATAAATAGAGAGAGGGTTTAATTCTGATGATGAAATGAAAATCGGAGAAAATCGCTGCTAATCCTTGAATACGTCAGTGAGACTGATCCAGTGTGGGTTCAACTCAAGTGTCTGATGAGCACAAATATATTGACTTCCTTCACGACCGTAGTTTCTCATCCATCCTTCAGTTAGTCCTTCAGCAACACGACTGAGAAACACAGACTTTATATGTTTCGTGACACTTCATTGACAGTATTAAACATGTACATGATCACATGAGACGTGAAATTATGTTTTGAGCGCCTGTAAAATAAATAAACAGGTTATGTCGTCTTTATTTTATATTTTTTCTTTAGTTTTTTTTACCACAAAAGAAAATAACCATCAAAGAACATGTTGAACATTTTTACAATCTATTGTGGAATCAGAATGTATTGTTATTGTTAAAGCATATTGTAGTTTTGATTAAAGAGAAGGAATACAGTGTTTTTTTCTGCGTTGACCAAAAAAAAGTAAACTTTGCTTCTAAATATTTTAATCGAACACATCTTGACAATTAAACATCAGCATCAGACCAGTTGAGGATAAAAACAGCAAAGAATAAAATAGAAAAAAAGAAACAAATGAAAAATTCATCTCATCATGACGTGGAGTCACTAGGAGCAGGTGACTGGTTTCTCTCATATAGAGTTTGTATACTTGTGTGTTGTGTACTCGTGTCTCTTGTCACTCATTTATAGGCATATTTTCTGGAAATAAGCGAGATTAAATCAAGTAACAGTTCAAGCCAATGTTTCTTCTGGTCTTTTTTCAAAAACAACATAAACAAAAGATAATAATCTTTGGGTAACAAAATGAAACTCCTGGTGTCGTTTATTCTCTTTTAGTGGTTTTTGATCAGAGTTTGAGGATCATTTCATGGTAAACGTTTGTGACGTTAGATTCATCCGAGCTCATGATCACTGCTGCTGAACTTCATCTTCCATCCCTTGTTGCTCCCGCTGGAGTCCGAGCGGAACTCCAGCTTCACCTGAGAACTTCCTGTGTCCATGCGGTCCGGACGAGTGGATCCACAGAACGGCCCGTAGTTCTGTCCAGCAGTGGAGACCTTGATGGAGCAGAGAGTTGACAGGTGGACGTGATGGACGAGCAGACGACCACACAGAGCGTCGCTCCATCAGCGAGGCGGTGACAGGAGGCCCACGCGCTCATGACGCTGAATACATTGAAGCTGAAGACCAACCTTCAGAGTGTCGTACGGACACGGCACGTCCGGGTGAGACTCCACGTCAAACTGCTCCACAAACTGAAGGAAGATCCTCTTTCCCTGCGTCAGTTGAATGGTGTAGTTGCACCGGAGCATCGGGGGGTACGGGCTCGGGTACCCAGGGCTGGTCAGAACCCCCGAGGTCGTGTTGATCATCTGGTGTTTACAGGGCACTAGATGTGAAATAAAATAACATTAATAAACATATGTAAAGTAACAGAAGTAAAAATATATAAAATAACAGAAGTAAAATATATAAAATATCAAAGATAAAATAACAGAAGTAAATAATATAAAATAGCAACAATAAAATAAAATAAGTAGAAATAAATAAGATAACAAAGATAAAATAACAGAAGTAAAATATATAAAATATCAAAGATAAAATAACAGAAGTAAATAATATAAAATAGCAACAATAAAATAAAATAAGTAGAAATAAATAAGATAACAAAGATAAAATAACAGAAGAAAAAATATATAAAATAACAGAAGTAAAATATATAAAATATCAAAGATAAAATAACAGAAGTAAATAATATAAAATAGCAACAATAAAATAAAATAAGTAGAAATAAATAAGATGGCAAAGATAAAATAACAGAAGAAAAAACATATAAAATAACAGAAGTAAAATATATAAAATATCAAAGATAAAATAACAGAACTAAAAATGTATAAAATAACAGAAGAAAAATGTATAAAATAACAGAAGTAAAATATATAAAATATCAAAGATAAAATAACAGAAGTAAATAATATAAAATAGCAACAATAAAATAAAATAAGTAGAAATAAATAAGATAGCAAAGATAAAATAACAGAAGTAAATAATATAAAATAGCAACAATAGAATAAAATAAGTAGAAATAAATAAGATAGCAAAGATAAAATAACAGAAGTAAATAATATAAAATAGCAACAATAGAATAAAATAAGTAGAAATAAATAAGATAGCAAAGATAAAATAACAGAAGAAAAAACATATGAAATAACAGAAGTAAAATATATAAAATAACAGAAGTAAAATATATAAAATATCAAAGATAAAATAACAGAACTAAAAATGTATAAAATAACAGAAGTAAAATATATAAAATAACAGAAGTAAAATATATAAAATATCAAAGATAAAATAACAGAACTAAAAATGTATAAAATAACATTAATAAACATATGTAAAGTAACAGAAGAAAAAATATATAAAATATCAAAGATAAAATAACAGAAGTAAATAATATAAAATAGCAACGATAAAATAAAATAAGTAGAAATAAATAAGATAGCAAAGATAAAATAACAGAAGTAAAAATATATAAAAGATAAAATAACAGAAGTAAAAACAACTAAAATAACAAAGATAAAATAACATAAGTAAAAATAAATAAGGTAGCAAAGATAAAATAACAGAAGTAGAAATACATAAAATAACAGAGATAAAATAAGAAAGATAAAAATATAAACAATAAGGAAGATATAAGTTTTATGTGGTTTTACTGATTTTCATTTCATTTTCATGATGTTCTCAGCTTAATATATAACAAAACTATAAACATGATAACATTAAAAGTTCTGATGTTTATTCTGAAGCACCTGATGCTGAACAAACATCTCTGGCTCCGCCTGCACTTGAAACAAATATGTTTTTACAAATCAAACCCCTTCATAAAAACAATATGATTCATTCGATTCTCACTTTTCCAGCCGACGTAGGAGATGATGTGACCAACAGTCGTGTTCACACACCAGCAGCTGCTTCATAAATAAACCATGCTTCATTATTCTTGATTAGTGGACGATTTCTCTCCATCTGAGCCACTTCCCTGCATCATAACTGATGACAATCATTTGTGTTGTTGCCCGAGCAGACAAACAAACGAGCGCCGCACAGAGGACGAGTAATTTCATATAATTAGTAGGAATCTGTGGGCACATCATCATTTTTGCCTTTTGGTGGCGCGATCTGTTTGGTCACACCCTCTTCCTGCGGCGCGTCGTTACAAACACATCCAGGGGTAATTGTGATGAATTAGCGGGTGTCACTCATCTATTAATGTGCTGCACAGGTATCAATTATTAATGTCATTTTTGGAGCGACTGCTCCCTCGGGAGGTCATGATAGAACGAGACAGACAGAGATGGATCTGAGTCCAGAGATCTTCAGGTTTGTGTCAGTGTTGAGATGTTGGTGATCAGATGTTTATCAATAAAGTTCTACCTAACCTAACATGTTTAAACATCAACTAGTATCAACTCTGGTGTCATTAAACATCAACTAGTATCAACTCTGGTGTCATTAAACATCAACTAGTATCAACTCTGGTGTCATTAAACATCAACTAGTATCAACTCTGGTGTCATTAAACATCAACTAGTATCAACTCTGGTGTCATTAAACATCAACTAGTATCAACTCTGGTGTCATTAAACATCAACTAGTATCAACTCTGGTGTCATTTAACATCAACTAGTATCAACTCTGGTGTCATTAAACATCAACTAGTATCAACTCTGGTGTCATTAAACATCAACTAGTATCAACTCTGGTGTCATTAAACATCAACTAGTATCGACTCTGGTGTCATTAAACATCAACTAGTATCAACTCTGGTGTCATCAAACATCAACTAGTATCATCTCTGGTGTCATTAAACATCAACTAGTATCGACTCTGGTGTCATTAAACATCAACTAGTATCAACTCTGGTGTCATCAAACATCAACTAGTATCATCTCTGGTGTCATTAAACATCAACTAGTATCGACTCTGGTGTCATTAAACATCAACTAGTATCGACTCTGGTGTCATTAAACATCAACTAGTATCAACTCTGGTGTCATTAAACATCAACTAGTATCAACTCTGGTGTCATTAAACATCAACTAGTATCAACTCTGGTGTCATTAAACATCAACTAGTATCAACTCTGGTGTCATTAAACATCAACTAGTATCAACTCTGGTGTCATTAAACATCAACTAGTATCAACTCTGGTGTCATTAAACATCAACTAGTATCAACTCTGGTGTCATTAAACATCAACTAGTATCAACTCTGGTGTCATTAAACATCAACTAGTATCAACTCTGGTGTCATTAAACATCAACTAGTATCAACTCTGGTGTCATTAAACATCAACTAGTATCAACTCTGGTGTCATTAAACATCAACTAGTATCGACTCTTGTGTCATTAAACATCAACTAGTATCAACTCTGGTGTCATCAAACATCAACTAGTATCATCTCTGGTGTCATTAAACATCAACTAGTATCGACTCTGGTGTCATTAAACATCAACTAGTATCAACTCTGGTGTCATCAAACATCAACTAGTATCATCTCTGGTGTCATTAAAAATCAACTAGTATCGACTCTGGTGTCATTAAACATCAACTAGTATCGACTCTGGTGTCATTAAACATCAACTAGTATCAACTCTGGTGTCATTAAACATCAACTAGTATCAACTCTGGTGTCATTAAACATCAACTAGTATCAACTCTGGTGTCATTAAACATCAACTAGTATCAACTCTGGTGTCATTAAACATCAACTAGTATCGACTCTGGTGTCATTAAACATCAACTAGTATCAACTCTGGTGTCATTAAACATCAACTAGTATCAACTCTGGTGTCATTAAACATAATCTAGTATCAACTCTGGTGTCATTAAACATAATCTAGTATCAACTCTGGTGTCATTAAACATCAACTAGTATCAACTCTGGTGTCATTAAACATCAACTAGTATCAACTCTGGTGTCATTAAACATCAACTAGTATTAACTCTGGTGTCATTAAACATCAACTAGTATCAACTCTGGTGTCATTAAACATCAACTAGTATCAACTCTGGTGTCATTAAACATCAACTAGTATCAACTCTGGTGTCATTAAACATCAACTAGTATAAACTCTGGTGTCATTAAACATCAACTAGTATCAACTCTGGTGTCATTAAACATCAACTAGTATCAACTCTGGTGTCATTAAACATCAACTAGTATCAACTCTGGTGTCATTAAACATCAACTAGTATCAACTCTGGTGTCATTAAACATCAACTAGTATCAACTCTGGTGTCATTAAACATCAACTAGTATCAACTCTGGTGTCATCAAACATCAACTAGTATCAACTCTGGAGTCATTAAACATCAACTAGTATCAACTCTGGTGTCATTAAACATCAACTAGTATCAACTCTGGTGTCAGTAAACATCAACTAGTATCAACTCTGGTGTCATCAAACATCAACTAGTATCAACTCTGGAGTCATTAAACATCAACTAGTATCAACTCTGGTGTCATTAAACATCAACTAGTATCAACTCTGGTGTCATCAAACATCAACTAGTATCAACTCTGGTGTCATCAAACATAATCTAGTATCAACTCTGGTGTCATTAAACATGAACTAGTATCAACTCTGGTGTCATTAAACATCAACTAGTATAAATTCTGGTGTCATTAAACATCAACTAGTATCAACTCTGGTGTCATTAAACATCAACTAGTATCAACTCTGGTGTCATTAAACATCAACTAGTATCAACTCTGGTGTCATTAAACATCAACTAGTATCAACTCTGGTGTCATTAAACATCAACTAGTATCAACTCTGGTGTCATCAAACATAATCTAGTATCAACTCTGGTGTCATTAAACATCAACTAGTATCAACTCTGGTGTCATTAAACATCAACTAGTATAAACTCTGGTGTCATTAAACATCAACTAGTATCAACTCTGGTGTCATTAAACATCAACTAGTATCAACTCTGGTGTCATCAAACATAATCTAGTATCAACTCTGGTGTCATTAAACATCAACTAGTATCAACTCTGGTGTCATTAAACATCAACTAGTATCGACTCTGGTGTCATTAAACATCAACTAGTATCAACTCTGGTGTCATTAAACATCAACTAGTATCGACTCTGTTGTCATTAAACATCAACTAGTATCAACTCTGGTGTCATTAAACATCAACTAGTATCAACTCTGGTGTCATTAAACATCAACTAGTATCGACTCTGGTGTCATTAAACATCAACTAGTATCAACTCTGGTGTCATTAAACATCAACTAGTATCGACTCTGGTGTCATTAAACATCAACTAGTATCAACTCTGGTGTCATTAAACATCAACTAGTATCAACTCTGGTGTCATTACACATCAACTAGTATCAACTCTGGTGTCATTAAACATCAACTAGTATCGACTGTGGTGTCATTAAACATCAACTAGTATCAACTCTGGTGTCATTAAACATCAACTAGTATCAACTCTGGTGTCATTAAACATCAACTAGTATCAACTCTGGTGTCATTAAACATCAACTAGTATCAACTCTGGTGTCATTAAACATCAACTAGTATCAACTCTGGTGTCATTACACATCAACTAGTATCAACTCTGGTGTCATCAAACATCAACTAGTATCAACTCTGGTGTCATTAAACATCAACTAGTATCGACTCTGGTGTCATTAAACATCAACTAGTATCAACTCTGGTGTCATTACACATCAACTAGTATCAACTCTGGTATCATTACACATCAACTAGTATCAACTCTGGTGTCATTAAACATCAACTAGTATCAACTCTGGTGTCATCAAACATCAACTAGTATCAACTCTGGTGTCATCAAACATAATCTAGTATCAACTCTGGTGTCATTAAACATGAACTAGTATCAACTCTGGTGTCATTAAACATCAACTAGTATAAACTCTGGTGTCATTAAACATCAACTAGTATCAACTCTGGTGTCATTAAACATCAACTAGTATCAACTCTGGTGTCATTAAACATCAACTAGTATAAACTCTGGTGTCATTAAACATCAACTAGTATCAACTCTGGTGTCATTAAACATCAACTAGTATCAACTCTGGTGTCATCAAACATAATCTAGTATCAACTCTGGTGTCATTAAACATCAACTAGTATCAACTCTGGTGTCATTAAACATCAACTAGTATAAACTCTGGTGTCATTAAACATCAACTAGTATCAACTCTGGTGTCATTAAACATCAACTAGTATCAACTCTGGTGTCATCAAACATAATCTAGTATCAACTCTGGTGTCATTAAACATCAACTAGTATCAACTCTGGTGTCATTAAACATCAACTAGTATCGACTCTGGTGTCATTAAACATCAACTAGTATCAACTCTGGTGTCATTAAACATCAACTAGTATCGACTCTGTTGTCATTAAACATCAACTAGTATCAACTCTGGTGTCATTAAACATCAACTAGTATCAACTCTGGTGTCATTAAACATCAACTAGTATCGACTCTGGTGTCATTAAACATCAACTAGTATCAACTATGGTGTCATTAAACATCAACTAGTATCGACTCTGGTGTCATTAAACATCAACTAGTATCAACTCTGGTGTCATTAAACATCAACTAGTATCAACTCTGGTGTCATTACACATCAACTAGTATCAACTCTGGAGTCATTAAACATCAACTAGTATCAACTCTGGTGTCATTAAACATCAACTAGTATCAACTCTGGTGTCATCAAACATCAACTAGTATCAACTCTGGTGTCATCAAACATAATCTAGTATCAACTCTGGTGTCATTAAACATGAACTAGTATCAACTCTGGTGTCATTAAACATCAACTAGTATAAACTCTGGTGTCATTAAACATCAACTAGTATCAACTCTGGTGTCATTAAACATCAACTAGTATCAACTCTGGTGTCATTAAACATCAACTAGTATAAACTCTGGTGTCATTAAACATCAACTAGTATCAACTCTGGTGTCATTAAACATCAACTAGTATCAACTCTGGTGTCATCAAACATAATCTAGTATCAACTCTGGTGTCATTAAACATCAACTAGTATCAACTCTGGTGTCATTAAACATCAACTAGTATAAACTCTGGTGTCATTAAACATCAACTAGTATCAACTCTGGTGTCATTAAACATCAACTAGTATCAACTCTGGTGTCATCAAACATAATCTAGTATCAACTCTGGTGTCATTAAACATCAACTAGTATCAACTCTGGTGTCATTAAACATCAACTAGTATCGACTCTGGTGTCATTAAACATCAACTAGTATCAACTCTGGTGTCATTAAACATCAACTAGTATCGACTCTGTTGTCATTAAACATCAACTAGTATCAACTCTGGTGTCATTAAACATCAACTAGTATCAACTCTGGTGTCATTAAACATCAACTAGTATCGACTCTGGTGTCATTAAACATCAACTAGTATCAACTCTGGTGTCATTAAACATCAACTAGTATCGACTCTGGTGTCATTAAACATCAACTAGTATCAACTCTGGTGTCATTACACATCAACTAGTATCAACTCTGGTGTCATTAAACATCAACTAGTACCGACTGTGGTGTCATTAAACATCAACTAGTATCAACTCTGGTGTCATTAAACATCAACTAGTATCAACTCTGGTGTCATTAAACATCAACTAGTATCAACTCTGGTGTCATTAAACATCAACTAGTATCAACTCTGGTGTCATTAAACATCAACTAGTATCAACTCTGGTGTCATTAAACATCAACTAGTATCAACTCTGGTGTCATTACACATCAACTAGTATCAACTCTGGTGTCATTACACATCAACTAGTATCAACTCTGGTGTCATTAAACATCAACTAGTATCGACTCTGGTGTCATTAAACATCAACTAGTATCAACTCTGGTGTCATTACACATCAACTAGTATCAACTCTGGTATCATTACACATCAACTAGTATCAACTCTGGTGTCATTAAACATCAACTAGTATCAACTCTGGTGTCATTAAACATCAACTAGTATCAACTCTGGTGTCATTAAACATCAACTAGTATCAACTCTGGTGTCATTAAACATCAACTAGTATCAACTCTGGTGTCATTACACATCAACTAGTATCAACTCTGGTGTCATTACACATCAACTAGTATCAACTCTGGTGTCATTAAACATCAACTAGTATCGACTCTGGTGTCATTAAACATCAACTAGTATCAACTCTGGTGTCATTAAACATCAACTAGTATCAACTCTGGTATCATTACACATCAACTAGTATCAACTCTGGTGTCATTAAACATCAACTAGTATCAACTCTGGTGTCATTAAACATCAACTAGTATCGACTCTGGTGTCATTAAACATCAACTAGTATCAACTCTGGTGTCATTAAACATCAACTAGTATCAACTCTGGTGTCATTAAACATCAACTAGTATCAACTCTGGTGTCATTACACATCAACTAGTATCAACTCTGGTGTCATTAAACATCAACTAGTACCGACTGTGGTGTCATTAAACATCAACTAGTATCAACTCTGGTGTCATTAAACATCAACTAGTATCAACTCTGGTGTCATTAAACATCAACTAGTATCAACTCTGGTGTCATTACACATCAACTAGTATCAACTCTGGTGTCATTACACATCAACTAGTATCAACTCTGGTGTCATTAAACATCAACTAGTATCGACTCTGGTGTCATTAAACATCAACTAGTATCAACTCTGGTGTCATTACACATCAACTAGTATCAACTCTGGTATCATTACACATCAACTAGTATCAACTCTGGTGTCATTAAACATCAACTAGTATCGACTCTGGTGTCATTAAACATCAACTAGTATCAACTCTGGTGTCATTACACATCAACTAGTATCAACTCTGGTATCATTACACATCAACTAGTATCAACTCTGGTGTCATTAAACATCAACTAGTATCAACTCTGGTGTCATTAAACATCAACTAGTATCGACTCTGGTGTCATTAAACATCAACTAGTATCAACTCTGGTGTCATTAAACATCAACTAGTATCAACTCTGGTGTCATTAAACATCAACTAGTATCAACTCTGGTGTCATTAATTATCAACTAGTATCGACTCTGGTGTCATTAAACATCAACTAGTATCAACTCTGGTGTCATTAAACATCAACTAGTATCAACTCTGGTGTCATTAACACATCAACTAGTATCGACTCTGGTGTCATTAAACATCAACTAGTATCGACTCTGGTGTCATTAAACATCAACTAGTATCAACTCTGGTGTCATTAAACATCAACTAGTATCGACTCTGGTGTCATTAAACATCAACTAGTATCGACTCTGGTGTCATTAAACATCAACTAGTATCAACTCTGGTGTCATTAAACATCAACTAGTATCAACTCTGGTGTCATTAAACATCAACTAGTATCAACTCTGGTGTCATTAATTATCAACTAGTATCGACTCTGGTGTCATTAAACATCAACTAGTATCAACTCTGGTGTCATTAAACATCAACTAGTATCAACTCTGGTGTCATTAAACATCAACTAGTATCAACTCTGGTGTCATTAAACATCAACTAGTATCATTAAACATCAACTAGTATCAACTCTGGTGTCATTAAACATCAACTAGTATCATTAAACATCAACTAGTATCAACTCTGGTGTCATTAAACATCAACTAGTATCATTAAACATCAACTAGTATCAACTCTGGTGTCATTAAACATCAACTAGTATCATTAAACATCAACTAGTATCAACTCTGGTGTCATTAAACATCAACTAGTATCAACTCTGGTGTCATTAATTATCAACTAGTATCGACTCTGGTGTCATTAAACATCAACTAGTATCAACTCTGGTGTCATTAAACATCAACTAGTATCAACTCTGGTGTCATTAACACATCAACTAGTATCGACTCTGGTGTCATTAAACATCAACTAGTATCGACTCTGGTGTCATTAAACATCAACTAGTATCAACTCTGGTGTCATTAAACATCAACTAGTATCGACTCTGGTGTCATTAAACATCAACTAGTATCGACTCTGGTGTCATTAAACATCAACTAGTATCAACTCTGGTGTCATTAAACATCAACTAGTATCAACTCTGGTGTCATTAAACATCAACTAGTATCAACTCTGGTGTCATTAAACATCAACTAGTATCAACTCTGGTGTCATTACACATCAACTAGTATCAACTCTGGTGTCATTACACATCAACTAGTATCAACTCTGGTGTCATTAAACATCAACTAGTATCGACTCTGGTGTCATTAAACATCAACTAGTATCAACTCTGGTGTCATTAAACATCAACTAGTATCAACTCTGGTATCATTACACATCAACTAGTATCAACTCTGGTGTCATTAAACATCAACTAGTATCAACTCTGGTGTCATTAAACATCAACTAGTATCGACTCTGGTGTCATTAAACATCAACTAGTATCAACTCTGGTGTCATTAAACATCAACTAGTATCAACTCTGGTGTCATTAAACATCAACTAGTATCAACTCTGGTGTCATTACACATCAACTAGTATCAACTCTGGTGTCATTAAACATCAACTAGTACCGACTGTGGTGTCATTAAACATCAACTAGTATCAACTCTGGTGTCATTAAACATCAACTAGTATCAACTCTGGTGTCATTAAACATCAACTAGTATCAACTCTGGTGTCATTACACATCAACTAGTATCAACTCTGGTGTCATTACACATCAACTAGTATCAACTCTGGTGTCATTAAACATCAACTAGTATCGACTCTGGTGTCATTAAACATCAACTAGTATCAACTCTGGTGTCATTACACATCAACTAGTATCAACTCTGGTATCATTACACATCAACTAGTATCAACTCTGGTGTCATTAAACATCAACTAGTATCGACTCTGGTGTCATTAAACATCAACTAGTATCAACTCTGGTGTCATTACACATCAACTAGTATCAACTCTGGTATCATTACACATCAACTAGTATCAACTCTGGTGTCATTAAACATCAACTAGTATCAACTCTGGTGTCATTAAACATCAACTAGTATCGACTCTGGTGTCATTAAACATCAACTAGTATCAACTCTGGTGTCATTAAACATCAACTAGTATCAACTCTGGTGTCATTAAACATCAACTAGTATCAACTCTGGTGTCATTAATTATCAACTAGTATCGACTCTGGTGTCATTAAACATCAACTAGTATCAACTCTGGTGTCATTAAACATCAACTAGTATCAACTCTGGTGTCATTAACACATCAACTAGTATCGACTCTGGTGTCATTAAACATCAACTAGTATCGACTCTGGTGTCATTAAACATCAACTAGTATCAACTCTGGTGTCATTAAACATCAACTAGTATCGACTCTGGTGTCATTAAACATCAACTAGTATCGACTCTGGTGTCATTAAACATCAACTAGTATCAACTCTGGTGTCATTAAACATCAACTAGTATCAACTCTGGTGTCATTAAACATCAACTAGTATCAACTCTGGTGTCATTAATTATCAACTAGTATCGACTCTGGTGTCATTAAACATCAACTTGTATCAACTCTGGTGTCATTAAACATCAACTAGTATCAACTCTGGTGTCATTAAACATCAACTAGTATCAACTCTGGTGTCATTAAACATCAACTAGTATCATTAAACATCAACTAGTATCAACTCTGGTGTCATTAAACATCAACTAGTATCATTAAACATCAACTAGTATCAACTCTGGTGTCATTAAACATCAACTAGTATCATTAAACATCAACTAGTATCAACTCTGGTGTCATTAAACATCAACTAGTATCAACTCTGGTGTCATTAATTATCAACTAGTATCGACTCTGGTGTCATTAAACATCAACTAGTATCAACTCTGGTGTCATTAAACATCAACTAGTATCAACTCTGGTGTCATTAACACATCAACTAGTATCGACTCTGGTGTCATTAAACATCAACTAGTATCGACTCTGGTGTCATTAAACATCAACTAGTATCAACTCTGGTGTCATTAAACATCAACTAGTATCGACTCTGGTGTCATTAAACATCAACTAGTATCGACTCTGGTGTCATTAAACATCAACTAGTATCAACTCTGGTGTCATTAAACATCAACTAGTATCAACTCTGGTGTCATTAAACATCAACTAGTATCAACTCTGGTGTCATTAATTATCAACTAGTATCGACTCTGGTGTCATTAAACATCAACTAGTATCAACTCTGGTGTCATTAAACATCAACTAGTATCAACTCTGGTGTCATTAAACATCAACTAGTATCAACTCTGGTGTCATTAAACATCAACTAGTATCAACTCTGGTGTCATTAAACATCAACTAGTATCGACTCTGCTGTCATTAAACATCAACTAGTATCAACTCTGGTGTCATTAAACATCAACTAGTATCGACTCTGGTGTCATTAAACATCAACTAGTATCAACTCTGGTGTCATTAAACATCAACTAGTATCAACTCTGGTGTCATTAAACATCAACTAGTATCGACTCTGGTGTCATTAAACATCAACTAGTATCAACTCTGGTGTCATTAAACATCAACTAGTATCAACTCTGGTGTCATTAAACACCAACTAGTATCAACTCTGGTGTCATTAAACATCAACTAGTATCAACTCTGGTGTCATTAAACATCAACTAGTATCAACTCCGGTGTCATTAAACATCAACTAGTATCAACTCTGGTGTCATTAAACATCAACTAGTATCAACTCTGGTGTCATTAAACATCAACTAGTATCAACTCTGGTGTCATTAAACATCAACTAGTATCAACTCTGGTGTCATTTAACATCAACTAGTATCAACTCTGGTGTCATTAAACATCAACTAGTATCAACTCTGGTGTCATTAAACATCAACTAGTATCAACTCTGGTGTCATTAAACATCAACTAGTATCAACTCTGGTATCATGTAGTGAATGTTCTTCAAGACGCATTAACTTCTCATCATGACCATGTTTTAAACTCATTACTTTATAAAGTTGCTCTGAAATCTGGACGAACGAGAGGTTACGAGATTCCAGTATGACGTAATAATGTCTTCACTCCTCCTCCAGCTGTAATCACGCTTTGTTTATACAACGCGCCCCTTGGAGGTGGAGACTTGTGTATCACGTCACATGACCTGATGCTACATCTTAACATGATTCGTGGCCGACAAGAGATGCTTGTAATTCTTCACACGTTTCGTGAAGAATCCAAATCTCTTTGCAATGAAAACTCTCTGGACTTCTTAACATTGAGTTTCTCGACGAGCCAGAAGACGCTCACTGGTGCAGGATCGCTGGTTCTGATGCAGATGGTACCCGGGCCTGCAGGTGCAGTAGTAGCCGCCGATGTAGTTGTGGCACGAATGGTCGCAAACCTTCTCTCCGTCGATGTACGAGAGACACTCGTCCACGTCTGCCAACAAAACAAAAGGTTAATTTTGGGAATTATTCATCCTGGAGCTGTTTCTGAGTCAAAGCCGAGGAAAGGTTAGTTTCAAACGCAGCAGCAGGAAGCGTCATTAAGAGAGTCTGACATCCAGGTCCAGACCTCTGGTGGTCAGAGCTGCAGAGATTTATCAGAGTTGATGTCTCACGAGTTCAGGAACTGATCGAGTGAAAACTGCAAACAAACAACCTGCTGCTAATATTGTACTTTATTTATCGCTATATAAAATACAACAAACCTTTTGTCTTTCATTTGTGAAGTATATATTTTAACTGTGTATTGTTTCTGATCGTTAAAGTTTCTTTGTGACTCTGGTCTAGAAACATATCTACTAATAACATTTACTTATTTACTTTTATTTACTATTTACTATTTTTTATTCAATATTTTGATGAACTGGTTCTTGCTGCTGACTCACAGCGAGAAGGTTTCATCCTACATTGTGAAGGACACTGAGGTGACAACTCTAGATGTATGTGGGTGTGAGTGTGACTGGCTGTCCAGGGTGTCCCTCGCCTCCTGCCCTAGGCTGCTGGGATAGAGATCCAGCCCAACATGGAAGAATGAAGTTGTGAGGAAGCATCTTGGCTCATGAAGTCTAAGGAAAAGTTATAAAATAAGATCATATCTGGAGAAATAACCTTTTTTAAAATGATTTATTGAAGATGTTAAAAGCCTGTGGACTGATGTTCCTCACCTTCAGAAGAGTAGAAGGCCTGGAAGCCTGTGAAGCGTCTCTCGTTGGAGAAGTCGCTCCTGAAAACCACCGACATGATGTTGTTGGCCGACAGTACGACCGTGTTCCTCGGGGTTCTCTCAGAGTCTCCTTCTCCACAGAAGCGCAACGTCTCGTTCCCCTCGGCCAGGACCTGTGGGCTCGAGGTCAGGCGTGTCGACCCTCTAGGTCCGACCCGTGGTTCCTACCTGCACGAAGTCGTACTCGCAGCCGCCCGACGCCTCCAGGCTGAAGTGGGTGAAGTAGAGTTTGACCCGCTGACCCAGTGGGACGCTGAGATTCCAGACCAGGTGCTGGTTGTCAGGGTACGGCCCCGGGTAGCTGGGAGAGGTGAAGCTGCCGTACAAGCCTGTCAACTCCACGTTCAGCGCCACCTGCAGGACGGCCAGGAGGACGCAGACGCAGCCCAGGCTGAGGGAGAAGACGTGAGACCAAGAATCCAGCAGAACCGATCCGAGGCTCACCTGCTCATGTCCTCGTCCAGAGTGTCTTCTGTGGAGGTCAACGAACCAGGTGTCGCCCGCGCAGATGTTCGGTAAACAGAGGAGCTCGTGACGGGGTCCACAGGTCCCGCCCACCGGGGTCACGTCCGGAGGTCCGAGGGAGCCGACGCCATGTGACCAGAACCTCTGATGTCGACCATGGATTTGATCAAGTTGAGAAGAAAACACAGATGAGTAACAAACACAGAAACACAAACTATATATTTATTTGTACTGTTTTACGGACATGAGAGCTTCTGAAAAATGAGGCTAAGAACTAAAAGAAGGACGAAAACGTGAGACTTTTGGAAGAATTTAACTAGATTCATATTTAGATCCAGAACTAGTTCAGTTTCAAACCTTCCATGGAATGACACGGAACAAATGAACGTATTCAAGTCCGTTCTTGACTTCTTTCCTTTGTGGATGAATAAAGACAAACAGATGATCTTCATCTAGACAAGGATTATCATATCATATCATATCAGGATGTCAAGTCTAAGAAGATCTTTGTAAGATCCTGTAGCACCGAGAGGAACTGACTCGAGTGGACTTCATAGGTAATGGTTTCAATGAGAAGAAAATATCATTTTAAATTAAATATTCAGCATAATTTAAGGCTTGGATCAAATGAAGTTCTTCTGTTTCTAGTGTCGCATCTTCTCTGTGGTCATGAATGTAGAGAGAAGTATCTTCTTGGTGGAGTCATCACTTTAGTGGAGATGGTCTGAAGAATGAAAGTTCTTCTGTTTCTAGTGTCGCAGTGAGATAATCAAGTAATTATTATTGTTTCATTAAAAAAATAGCTATAAAGTTTATTGTTGCTCAAAAAACTGTTGATCAAAGTTGAGTGAAAACACTGAGGAAGTTAAATTGTAATCAAGTCTCGACATCAAATTCAAATTGTTTTCTTTATTTATAAAGTTCTGAGGGCAGGTAGAAGTTCAACAGGTGAATAAACATAAACATCTGTTCCTCATCACACTATCAACGATAAAGTGACATTTTAATAAATAAAAACAAACGTAACAAATATAAAATATGTATCTTGAAACAAACGATAATGTGAAGAATTCTTGTGAAACAAACAGGTGTTGTTCTGATGACATCAGAGGGTTTGATGGAATCACTCCAGTCACGTCCAGACACTTCATCACAGCAGGCGTTGATTGGACGTGAGCGACGAGGCTAATTGTTTGCGACAGCTTCGCTTGATTGTCGACGGTTGAATGAGAAACCATTAAGCTGCTCATCACAGATCGAAGCCTCTTCCTGTGTTGCTGCTGCATTAACGCTCCGTCCACATCTGTGCCACAATGGAGACCTTTAGTTGATCGTTTCCCTCCTGACGCCCAACAATAATCACCTTGTTTGAAGAGAATTACAGTTATTTGGACCACGTTGATGTCTGGCTGTGAAACGGTGTCACGACATTTGTGTTTGACAATCAAACATTTCTCCTCCCGAGCTGGACGGACGCGTGACCAGCAGATCATGGCGTGATGTTGGACCCACATGTTCACACTTCAAGGTCACGACGTGAGGTGTGAGAACATCCAGGCTTCATGTGAGACATGTCACCCTGGAGCTCAGTTGCTGTGGAGGACACGCAGAAGAAGAGACGGATGTGAGGCGCAGACGCCGAGCAGCTCCTGCAACAACAGACCAGGATGAATGTGACTAATGAGACGAGCGCTGACACCATGACAGCCGTCTTGTTGCCGTCTCAAGAATGTGACGACGTTCACTGGTTCTCGGTCGGAAGCTTTGCAGGAACGCTGGCCTACATTTACTCCTGCTGATGATCAACACGCTCGCTCTGAATGAAACCTAATGACGTTTGTATACGAGCTAAGAGTCTCTTAAAGTCACGCAGAGAAAGGAGTTGATTGAAGGAATCAAAGATTTTATTAGAGACAAATGAAACACTAGCAATATTAACAATGACTTAATATATTAACTTTTGTGTTTGTTTTACATAATCCATTAAACTGAACTGAAACATTTGTGTTTAAAACATGTTCTTAGATGTTTAAACATAGTTTTAAAAACATATTTGACATGTGTTTGTTTTAAACATAGTTTTAAAAACATGTTTTACATGTGTTTGTTTGTGTGCTAACCAGTTGTTACTCTCAGGCGCCCCCCAGGGGAGAGACGCTCAAGGAATTTGTTCGAGTTTTTGGTCTTTGCTTTAGTAAAAATAATGTCTTTACCAACATCACTGGCTCATTAAATGTTACATTAGTTTTTCATTATTTAAAGTTAAGATATTTCAAAGAAACTGGAAAGTAACTCAGTAATAGTTATAGTCAGTAAATAGTTATTTATTTTCTTTCTAGCCCAGGGTCACAAAGAGCTTGAAAGGAGAAAAAATAACAAAATAATGAAGAAAGTAAATTTTTTTTAAAATAATTCTGAGCAGAATGTTACTCACAAACAATAAAATAATCAAGTAAAATTATAATGCAATTTAATAATAAAAAAAAAAGTAAAACATTTTCTTGATGCTTGATATTCTGTAGAAAAAAACAATAACAATGAAAGTAAGGTTTTCTATTAACAATGAATAATAAAGATGAATCATGAAAGTGAACATAAAAGTTCAACACTTTTTAAACAATATAATTCAAGATCAGGAATATATTTGACTTTGTCATGAAATATATTGAAAAACATTTAAAAACAAATCTAGAATATTAAACATTGATACAGACTCTTTTAATTCCACATCACTATTGATCCGATACCTTCAGAACATTTCGAACAAACGTGTGTTTATTAAACCTCGACTAACAAAACGCTCGAGGACACAAATGAAAATGATTCTCCGGCACATTTGCAAGATATTGCCAGAAACCCGGGTTGTGCGCTCGTGCATGTAGCGAAGATAACACGCGTCGCACACACAAGCATCAGAAACGTGACGGGACTCAAGGCACATGAGCAATGAAGGTCCATGTGGCCTCGCCGTCGTGCTCCACCTGCTCGCCGAGGCGTGTCGGAACAAAGTGCTTCCTCATAAGAAGTCAGTCACTTAACAAGAGCCACCGCTTCACGTCCTCTTGTTTTCCATCCTGTGTAATTCATATTCCGCCGCTGTCACGCTTTTACATTTATTCATTATCTGCAAGAAGGAAGCAAATTATCTCGCAAAGTAGCCGAAGCGTTTGCCCCGACGCTGACATCTTTCTCCGCGGACCTTCTGCTTTCAGCGCAGTCTCCGCCACCCACTCGCTGTAAACTGTAATTAAGGACCTGAATAAGTGGGGATGTGTCACTTGAGCTCAACGCCGAGAGACAATGTGGACTTAATCCACTGTAATTTGCTCGTCCAGCGTAGTTACGCAGGAGCGATGGAATCAGAGGCTCCATCAAGATACCTGGTGAAGCAGATGTTTACTTCACGTACGTCGTCTTCCTGGAGGCGCCACGTTCTCGCGCGTCGCCAGCAGATGTTCTTCAAGTGAAGCTCGGAAATTGATGGAACGTCAGAATCTTTATTTTCAGAGGCGAAGAAACAGCCTCGGTTTAATGTTTCCATTAAAGCTGCTGTCGTTGTTATCGTGTGGAGGCGTCGACTCGTAAACACCTGCAGGGTCCGAGTGTTTATTTCATCTGATCTGCGTCTGGGAAAGAAAGTGACTCAACCACACGCTTGTTACTCACAGATCCGTGGTCGCCGCCATCTTGGAAACAGCCAAGAGAGTTCGCTGAGTAATGATTAAAACATACTTAACGTCTCTTCGTCCATCGTGTGTCCGTGACTTTTTGTACCAAACAACGTTAATCTTTCAACACCAGATACAGGTTTGGTCTGATTCGTCCAATAAGTGCTCGTCACTCACTCAGGCCACAGAATCGCCCAGAATTCCTGCCTTAAGAAACATCAGTCTTGAATCAGTTATTCAGTCTTTATCTTATCTTGAGCAGATGCTTTAAAATCCCTGCTCCTTTAATACTCTTGCCTGCAGTTCATACAAAACTCTGCAGAATTCTGAGCCGCTCTAGTAGAAGAACTCACATTTCTCCTTCAAACTCTTCACTGGCTGCCAGTTTCTTTCAGGATCATTTTAAAATTCTGGTTCTTGCTTTCAGATCTATTCATGGTCAGACCTTCATGATCTGATCCAGACTTACACCCCAGCTCGGGCTCTGAGGTCTGTGGATCAGAATCTACTGATGGTTCCTGAACTTCCGGACCAGAGGAGAGAAATCCTTCCAGACTGTTGCTCCTAAGCTTTTGAACCATCTCTGTGTTTGATGATCTACTGACTCCTTCAAGAAACATCTGTGTTTGATGATCTACTGACTCCTTCAAGAAACATGTGTGTTTGATGATCTACTGACTCCTTCAAGAAACATCTGTGTTTGATGATCTACTGACTCCTTCAAGAAACATCTGTGTTTGATGATCTACTGACTCCTTCAAGAAACATCTGTGTTTGATGATCTACTGACTCCTTCAAGAAACATCTCTGTGTTTGATGATCTACTGACTCCTTCAAGAAACATCTGTGTTTGATGATCTACTGACTCCTTCAAGAAACATGTGTGTTTGATGATCTACTGACTCCTTCAAGAAACATCTGTGTTTGATGATCTACTGACTCCTTCAAGAAACATGTGTGTTTGATGATCTACTGACTCCTTCAAGAAACATCTGTGTTTGATGATCTACTGACTCCTTCAAGAAACATCTGTGTTTGATGATCTACTGACTCCTTCAAGAAACATCTGTGTTTGATGATCTACTGACTCCTTCAAGAAACATGTGTGTTTGATGATCTACTGACTCCTTCAAGAAACATCTGTGTTTGATGATCTACTGACTCCTTCAAGAAACATCTGTGTTTGATGATCTACTGACTCCTTCAAGAAACATCTGTGTTTGATGATCTACTGACTCCTTCAAGAAACATCTCTGTGTTTGATGATCTACTGACTCCTTCAAGAAACATCTGTGTTTGATGATCTACTGACTCCTTCAAGAAACATGTGTGTTTGATGATCTACTGACTCCTTCAAGAAACATCTGTGTTTGATGATCTACTGACTCCTTCAAGAAACATGTGTGTTTGATGATCTACTGACTCCTTCAAGAAACATCTGTGTTTGATGATCTACTGACTCCTTCAAGAAACATCTGTGTTTGATGATCTACTGACTCCTTCAAGAAACATCTGTGTTTGATGATCTACTGACTCCTTCAAGAAACATCTGTGTTTGATGATCTACTGACTCCTTCAAGAAACATCTGTGTTTGATGATCTACTGACTCCTTCAAGAAACATCTCAACACACTTTGATTTTATCTTTTTATTAACTTTCTGAGACTCCTGTGTTGGTCTTATGTTGATCTTTTAAAGTATATATTTTAACTGTGTATTGTTTGTGATTGTTCGATTGTTGTTTTGAAGTTCTTTGTGAACCTGGTCTGGAAAGATGTTTACCAATAACCATTACTTACCTACTTACTTTCTTACACACTTTAAACTAATCTATGTTTTTGGATTTGTTGTTACCAAAGAAAACCCACACAAGCCGAGGAAGAACTGATGCTCACACTGAAATTTCCCGGAATGGGAACAAAATGGAAAATTTCTCTCTCAAATAAGGATCATGAATTAAAGGCCACATCAGTGGTTTTCAAAATGGCGTTCCTGTCTTCCTCTAGTGTTGAAATAGTGTAACTACAATGTGGGTCCAGCAGCTCGTCAGGTTTCACTGTTTTATGAATATGTTGTGTTCAGATCCAGCTCGTACGACTCTCAACATAAAGTCTCATTTCAACGACACTTGAGTGGAGCTCACATTGATCACGTGTGATTCACGAGGCGCCTCAGAACCCTCATTATAAACTCTGATGAATCGCTTCTCTTTGTGCAGGTTTTTCGTTCCTGACGTCAGCAGCATTTCTCCGTTAATGTGGCCCAGCACGTAATGTGGTCATTTCTTCGCTAATTCAGAAGCAGCGCAGGTTGAGCTATTGAGCGCGACGGCAGCAGACGTGAAGCATTCACAGACGCAGGAAGGATGAAGAATGACACACAGGTGCTGAACCTGCTCTCACAGCTGCTGTAGACTCACATCCAGCGCCGCCAGGTAACAGTGTTTCAAATCTTTATTACACATTCATTATACTTCCTGCTGCAACTGCACACGTACAGCTGCGTTTTGGACGCTTTGTTCTCACGACAGTCAAAACAGCAACTTTATTGATTTAACTTCTGCTTTTGAATAAAATGAAAATATTTTTTTTAATAGGATTTACCAAATTCTTTAAAACACTATTGACGAATCAATTATTTAAAATAATCCTAACGTCAGAAGGTTTTTGTCATAAACTTTTTCTATCTATTGTTATTATTATTATTAGTTTTAAATTATATGTTGCCATGGCAACTGACAAAGCTACAGTTCCAAAAAAATCGGCCGGATCTGACTGACAATATCAAACCTTCTTATATTCATTTATTTTTTTTAACCAACAAGAAGATTAAAAAAGAAACTGACCCAAAAATGTACAAACGTCCGACTCTAGAGGGAGCCAGAAACACTTTTACAGTTAACACCAATAGTCCCTTTTACACAACGATACAATAAAGATATTTATTTCCGGCCCAACATGTTCAAAAGCTACCAAAACAACATCGGAGTCGAGATGGAGGGACATTGACTGTTGAAGCCACATCAGGAATGATTCTTGAATTTACCATCATGTGGAAATTAAGTTAGCAAGAGATATATAAAAATGAAGCTCCCAGAGTTAACATCAGTTTTGTTCACACGTGTGAATGTTGGCTTGAAATGTTATTTTCTTGCCATGATCATTTTGTTGAGAATTTCTTGGTTAAATTGATACGTTGTTGATAAGAAACAACTTTGAGGCCTGGTTTGGTATTTTCTGGGGGAATTTTAGAGTTTTTGAGTTAGAAGTTGATAAATACTCTCGACCTCCAGATATGATCATTCTCTCCATGAGGTCCGAGAATCGGTGGCACCAGCAGAAGGTATTGAATCAGAGACTGATCCTGACTCGACAGGAAAAAGACAAACGGAGCAGAACGAGTCCGAAACACGACAACAAGACCGCACACCTCAGCGTGAATGAAGTTGATTAATCGCGAGTGCAACGCCGGGTCGATATCGCTGATATGAAATTATATAACGCCGCCGACACGCCGTGACTCAATAACTCCGAGGATCTTAATGTGTTTCTTGTATCATAGATGAGACATTTTCAGGTCTGTTGACTTCGTGACAGATGATGGGCCTGAACATTAAACATGGATTTTCAATACGTGGAGCGACACTAACAACGGCAGCCATCACGGCTGACATTTACGCCTCTGGACGGCGAGTGGGCGGCGGGTTCAATGATATTAAGGGTTTTCTGTTTGGCAATCATGGCTATTGTCATCCCAGCAGAGCTGAGAATAGTAGTGAAGAGCACTAGTCGCAGAAGAAAATAACATTTGAGGGGCTCATCTGCTGCCGTGGCAACAGCTCCATTACAGGTGTTAAGTGTTAGCCAAGCATACGAGGTCGCTAATAACAACCTTGTCAACCATGTCGTTAGAAACCTTCATTATATGCATCGCGGAGGTCACCGCAGGGGTCGCTCAATATCAGATCTTCCCAGAAGACCTTTTCTTTTAATGGCACTCCAGCGGACCAGCCTCGCTCGTGAGCCTCGTTGTGAGGGTAAATAAAGAGGCTAATGAGGAGATGAAAGTCCTGGAGATGCATCGCGATGATGGAGGACGATCTCGTCTCCGTCGTCGCTCCACGACCGCTTCAGCGATCAAGAGACGATCGGCGTGACCTGCTGAGGGTTCAAAAGAAAACAATCTTCCATCAGCGAGTGTAAACAACATGATAATTATCTAAGTACACAAGTCCCTCGACACGTTGATACATGTTGTTAATCTATAGCATGAAGCTGCAGGAACATCGTCTGTGTCTCTCTGTTACAATTTATTTCAACAGAAGATCATCTTTATTTAGTGACGGCTGATCGGTCGCTACAACTCTGTTTTTTCTCAGTCTTTTTAAAAGTAATCCACGGCTGTGATTGGTTGGCTGGGCGGCAAAGCATCGCAGGAGATTTTTCTGAGCGTGTTGTTGAGAGCGACGACGCCCGACATGCAAGGTTGAGTTCCAACAGATGTTTTTAAGTATCTTGTTATGGATTCAAACCTCGTCCATCGACTGGTCGTCATGATAAATGTTTCCTCGTTGATGATGTTTTAACGAGTGAAAACCGTGTCGAAGGAAAATGTTCGAGACATTGGCAACACGAGTTATTCAACTTAAGAGTCAAAACACAAATATGTCATAAACAGTTTTGTTCGTGATCCTAAAGATTATTAGTGTAAAGAGTTGATACTCATCTTATAGAAGTGAAGAGTCTTAACTAGATCCTGGTTAAGACAAGAATCTGAGCTCGAAAACTTCTGAGTCCAGAGAGTTTGACTTTAGTTGTGCTTTAAGTTTATCGATTTGAAAATCCGTCGTTTATTTTTAATCTCGTTTTTATGGATCAACTGGTCACAGCTTTTGACATAATGACTCGTAACTAGTCACGCGGGTCAAACACACCAGCTCACTAGAAGTTTCTGTTCATTTCTGGGCTCATGTGAGATATTTCCAGGTCCTGTTAGGAGCTCAGAGAATCTTGAGGATAGATCACCAAGTGTAGCAGTGTG